>NC_052149.1:128082178-128194726 GCF_902713615.1 Scyliorhinus canicula | reverse complement strand
AAGAGGAGACACCCCCTCTGCGAGAGAGAGAGACACCCCCTCTGCGAGAGAGAGAGACACCCCCTCTGCGAGAGAGAGAGACACCCCCTCTGCGAGAGAGAGAGACACCCCCTCTGCGAGAGAGAGAGACCCCCTCTGCGAGAGAGAGGCACCCCTCAGGAGAAGACCCCCCTCTGCGAGAGAGAGAGACCCCCCTCTGCGAGGAGAGGCAGAGACACCCCCTCTGCGAGAGAGAGATGACACCCCCTCTGCGAGGAGGAGAGACACCCCCTCTGCGAGAGAGGAGAGGACCCCCCTCTGCGAGAGAGAGAGAGAGAGACCCCCTCTGCGAGAGAGAGAGAGACCCCCTTTGCGAGAGAGAGAGAGACCCCCTCTGCGAGAGAGAGAGAGACCCCCTCTGCGAGAGAGAGACACCCCCTCTGCGAGAGAGAGAGAGACCCCCTCTGCGAGAGAGAGAGAGACCCCCTCTGCGAGAGAGAGAGAGACACCCAACCCTCTGCGAGACGAGAGAGAGACCCCCCTCTGCGGAGGAGGAGAGAGAGCCAACCCCCCATCCCTGCGGATATGAGAGAGACACCCCTCAAGCGAGATGGAGAGAGAGACCCACCCCCTCAGCGAAGGAGAGGGAGAGGCGGACACCACCCCCTCAGCGAGAGATGAGAGAGGACACCCCCTCAGCGAGAGAGAGAGAGAGACACCCCCTCAGCGAGAGAGAGAGAGACACCCCCTCAGCGAGAGAGAGAGATACCTCCTCAGCGAGAGACAGAGACCCCCTCAGCGAGAGAGAGAGGGAGACTCCCTCGGCGAGAGAGTTAGAGCGAGTGAGAGACCCCCTCAGACAGAGCGACAGAGAAGGGGACCCTCAGCGAGAGAGTGAGAGATGACCACTCTTCAGGAAGGCTTTCGAGAGAGATGCCATCAGTTGCAGGTGGACCTGATCTGTGTGTGGAATGGGCTGTGAGGTGTCTGGAGAGAGGCCGATGGCGAGGAATGCTGCAGCGAGAGAAAGATTTTGTGGTTGCATGGTAGGGAGTTAAATGGAAACCCAATATTTTGTTGGCATCTGGGCTTGCCTCTGGTGGCTTGAGTATCTTTGTGACCCTTGTAGTGAGAGAGAACGGGGAACGAATGTCTTTCACTTCAGACAGAGCTCCTGAGTGAGGATGAAGCTTTGTATTTGGATGCCTGTGACTGTGGTGTTCGTGCTGGCTGTATCCTAACATCCAGAGTTTGATGGGGGTGGGACTTGACTGGAATGAGAACAGGTGCTTACTACGCTATGTTCTAAAGGGGAGTTTTAATATCTGGGAGATGAGGATCACGCCCACCCCTCATCTTGTGACGATTTACCGTCCAGTCTGCTTCAGAATGTAGAGACTGAAATTGTAAGCCATCAGAAAGATTGTTACATTTTCTTATCCTCTAAATATACCATCTTACAAACCACAGTGTTAATATTCCCTGGCTTTTGTGTTGTTCCTAGACAGCAGCTATTAATTTCAAATAATTTGCAACCTGCCTTATCTGTACAGGTAGTGTGAGCCTATCATCAGTGACTCTGATTCCTACTCCTAATTTATAATCACAGAGTGCCTTACTTCATCATCTCCCTCCTATAGATGGGGCTGGTTGCTGCTCTGGGTGTACACACTGACATTTTCACTCTTGACTTCTTTACTGTTGTGAATGTGGTGTCTTTGATCATGTTGTGCTTTGGCTAATTACCTGGTCAGATATTTATTGAAAGCCTGTGTAATATTGTGGCAGTGAGACTCTTTTCAAACAAGCTGAAAATTGGAACAACCTTTTTTTCGTGGTTTTAAACAGATTGGGAACAGAAAGAATAGTCTGCATTCTATTTAATATCTTGCCCTTCAATTCCATGTGTATTTTGATCTACCAGATGGTATTGCTCAGAACTTCCAAAAGTGAAGCTTATTGTACCCAAAGTGGAGTTTCCATGACAAATTGGTTTGGTACCATAAATGTATGCTGTTGTGGGTGTGTATGTTCATATCTCAGGCTGTCGTCCTGCTTCTCTCTCTTTCTTCTCCCCCACCCAGTGTTTAATTTCCTCCAACCCCCACCCATCTATTTTGCTCTCTTCCCCAGAAGTGGCTAATGACTTGGATACCACGACAATGTATGAGGATTGTGTGGAGTGAAGTTTAGGTAAGAGCAAATCCCAAAGAAGATGTTTTGTGGCCATTTGACAACTGAAACGATATCTTTGCATTTTTTAGGCCAGCATTTATTGTCCATTCCGAATTGCCCCTGAGAAGGTGGTGGTAAGCTGCCTCCTTGAACCGCTGCAGTCTGTGTGGGGTAGGTACACCCTTGTCTGTTACCTGTTCGGGAGGGAGTTCCAGGATTTTGACCTAGCGACAGTGAAGGAATGGCGTTATATTTCCAAGTCAGGATGTTTTATGACTTGGGAGGTTGTGGTCTTTCCATGCATCTTCTGCCTTTGCCTTTCTCGAGGTGGTAGATTATGGGTTTTGAAGGTTTTGTTGAAGGAACCTCCGTGAGTTACTGCAGTGTATCTTGTAGATGGTACATACGGCTGTGACTGTGCATCGATGGTGGAGGGTGTGAATGTTTTTGGAGCGCAGTGATTAGCATTGCTGCCTCACGGCGCCGAAGTCCCAGGTTCGATCCCGGCTCTGGGTCACTATCCATGTGGAGTTTGCACATTCTCTCCGTGTTTGCGTGGGTTTCGCCCCCACAACCCAATTGCCCCTTAATTGGAAAAAATTAATTGGGAACTCAATGTTTTTGGAGCTGCACTCATCCAGGCAAGCGAAGAGTATTCCATCACACTCCGGACTTGTGCCTTGTAGATGGTGGACAGGTTTTGGAGTGTCAGGAGGGGAGTTACTCGCCTCAGGATTCCTAGCCTCTGACTTGCTCTTGTAGTGACAGTATTTATATGGTTAGTGCAGTTCAATTTCTGGTCAATAGCGATCGTAGGGATTCAGCAGTGGTAATGTAATTAAATATCAAGGGGAGGTGATAAATTCCCTCTTGTTGGAGATGGTCAGTGTCTGGCACTTGAAGCAAAAGACTTTCAAAGACAGCTTAATAGTTCGTCTGAACAGCAGCAGCACATCATCGTCGATAATTGGGAGCAACTTTCTGAAAATGAAGTGTGAAAAGGTCCATCCATGAAGGCACCTCCTACCAAAAAGTTTGTGTCATTTCCGATGCTGAAAGTAAAAGACAGCTGAAGGGTCGAGATTCTCAACCTGCTGCATCCTGAATCCAACTTTCAATAGGCTTCATCAGTCGCAAAATAGCTCACTGCAAAAATTATGTGATATTCTGGCTCTCCTCTGTATTGGGTGATGATGCCAGTGCCATTTACAGTTCTCCGTTGGGAGTTAGGCATGGATTGTTAATAGTAGGAGCCGTTCACAACAGCCAGAAGGAAGCATTACAATGGAAACTGATCTTGTCCTTATCATGTGCTCATGTGGCTCATTTCAGGATGGGTCACTGGTGATGTAGGAGCTTTGCTTTGACTTAAAAATACTTTTGTAGATTTTCCACAACCTTGGGACATCCTAAAGCATTTGACACTGCATAGCACTCAGTGCAGTCACTGTTGCAATGCAGGAGTGGTTAGTAACTCGGAGAAAGTGTTGCAAGAAGTAATTGTGACACAGGAAGTTCATATTGACCTCAAGACTTTGAATAGGGATTGCACAAGGCATATCAGAGGCATGGCCACTTTTGCCTGCCTCTAGCCTATCTGATTTTCCTCTCTCTCTCTGTCAGATATGAGGTGGGTGATGTGGTGTTGCGTTGTGGGGACAGGAGCCATCAGCAGTTGCATATGACCTTCAGCGGCTTCCGATTCACCTCTTGCTCCAGTCTCATGCCCCCTTCCTCCTTGGCCACCTCTTCCATAGAACCATAGAAAAGTTATTGTACAGAAGGAGGCCATTTGGCCCATCTTGTCCATGCCAGCCTGAGGACGCCCTCTTTCTAATCCCATTTTCTGCCACCGGTCCATAGCTCTGTATCTTACAGCACTTAAGGTGCGCATCCAGGTAATTTTCAAAAGAGTTTTGGGTCTCTGCCTCCAACACCAACTTGGGCAGTGAATTCCAGACTCCCACTGCCCTCTGAGTAAAAAAAGTTCTTCCTCATGGCCCCTGGTTCTAGAATTCTCCACCAAGTGAAATAATATTATAGTGTCCACTATATATCTCTTCCCCTCATTATTTTGTACATGGTTGCCATGGCATGTTATGCAGTTTAACACAACGAGCAGTGAAAATACAGGTCACACTGGCAGGAGTTACTTGTACTTTCAATGAGTGCCAGTAACCAAAATTTAATATCTGATAGATGTGTATGGATAAGGGTGTTTTTACCTGTCTGTATATTTTCTGATTGATTGTGGTGTTGTGAGCCTGTCTTCTGAGGTCTGGTGCATGCTTGTGATCTAATTACTGTCCGGTGCAGCTTCTAGGGAAGTGGGCTGAAGAGTATTGAGGTCACCCGTAGTTTAATTGCTGTCTGGTGACCAAAGCTTTCAGATTGCCAGATGTTTGCAAATTTCCCCATCAGAAATAAAACTCAGTGCTTTCCTTTTTTATTTAATACTTCTGACACTTTGGAATGTGATGTCTGTCATGTGATGATTGTTCTTTTAAAAGAACAATTGTCTGTCGATGCTGTAGTAAATATCTGAGCATTTTCAGTTTTCAGGGTGGTCATGACATTTTCAGTGTTTACCAGAAATTGCAACATGAAAAATTATGCATAGACAGAATGTTTTAGAAATACTCAGCAGGTCCGATAGCATCTATGGAGAAACTGGTAGAGTCCCTCCAAGATCCAGCAGTGTCCGAAAACCAGATGTTTTGTTTCAGCGGCTCTGCAAGAATTTTAAATGAGCGATAAAACCTGCTGGCCTGTTTGAAGAGTAGCTGTACCGGCACCATAGCGTGTCGAGTAGTTATCTGATTCGCACACCTGACGTTTTGAGTGGTTTTGTGACCCCACCTGGCCCAGCTCGGAAAGGTTTGCGGGGTTGCTGCATTGGCGTGGCTTCGTGAGCTTGTAGTTTCCTGTGCTCATTGGTGGTTGGAGTGCCCCTTGACCCCAAAGTGCTTTGTAATCCTATCTTTTGGTTTTCATAAGTCTCCTGTCTGCTGAATTTCCCCTGGAAACCAGTATTACAAACCCAGACCAGTCCCCAACAGTGGCTAGGATACTGGACAGAAACCTCAATATTTTATTTTAATTTTGTACGGTTGTGAGGAAAGGATGAAATGCTCCAGGAGTGATTTCATGCAAAATAGGTATATGGTATGTTAAAACAAACTTTCTTGCTAACACAGTATTAAAATATCTTTAACATCACACAAGAAAATAGCTTACAATTACCCGCTAATCAATATAATGATACAATCACCCTTAACTGCTATCTTTGTTTCCACTCAAATAACAAAACCATCTCGAGTCACAATCCACTTTTAAATACAGTTAGCACTCAGGAATACTGTTATGACAGCCTGGGCTAGTGGGTGGTCAATTCCAGCCCCACAGGCTCTGGAGTCGCAACACTATTGAATTAACCAATAATTCGATAACGTTTCTGAGATCTTTGACCCTTGACTGCTCCAATGACTTACAGGCACCAGATTGATAAGCGAAACACACAACTGTTTACTTATAACTACAATAGAGATAAGGGATGCAATAATTATACCATAATGGTGGCCAGCTAATCTATTACTTCTCCCTTTGCCGTCCCACCCTCTACCTTAACACAAGACATATGTGTGGAGGAGGATGGGAAAAATAAAAGAGGATAAGATGGAAGGTGGGTGTCCTTGCTTTGAATGTTGAAGTTGTTTTTCCAGTTAACTGTCCTTCCAGGACGTGAAGTGATTGAGAAGCACCGGTTGGGTGACCAATGAGGGTCTTCTGGCTGCAACCTTCAGGCAGAACTCTCAATCTGTGGGATTCCCTCTGGGGAGTCACTTTAACATGCATGAACCTGGGCCTTCACTTGGAAGATCCGCCTCAGGTCTGTTTAATTTTGACTTGCTTCCAACTCCACAAGAATAACTATCAGTCTCACTGAGATAAGACTAGAGTTCCCCACATGAGATTTTAAAAAAGTTTTTCAAACAACCCACCCTGCCTGGAGCTGTGTTGGACTGGACTTTGCTGCAGAGAAAGGTCTTTTTCTTCAGGTCTTTAGAGAAAGATCAGAGCCGGGGCCCTCTAACTTCATGATCAAAACAAAAACTGAAAGCAAGCACACAGTATCACAAAGTAAGGAACATTCTGGAACGATCAGCACCAACCAGCATCGAGTTGAGACCCGGGACCGTCAAATTGTCCATTGGTTGACAGTCAATTACATCAAGAGGGGCCATCGCTGATATCAGCACAACAGCACAGCCTTTTGGGGGATTATTTATTTTTTAAGTAAAAATGGAAGTCCATCTTCAAGGTATAGGCCCCCAGGAATTGCCCAGGTACAAAATTTATAAAAGCTAAAAAGCACATAAATTACAAAGGAAAACAAGAGACTGACAAGGATTTACAAATAGGTTCCTTACATTACTTGCTGTAAAATGATGCCTTGTAAACTCCACTTTGAGAAAGAGAGAGATCTTTTGAGACTGTTTGAAAGAATCTTACCTGACCCTGTCAGAATAATGCAGAATCTCTGGCTGTATTTCTTCAGAAACCTTCTCAGCTCCCTTTCAACCCCTGGCTCCTCGGTTAACTATATCATCTTATTAAGCTGAACACAATGTCTCTTAATTATCGACTCCCCAGGGAATCCTCTTAATATAAATTAAAGTCATTCGCCCAAACTTTTACGATGCTTCATTTGCACTTCTGGCTCCAAAAAGCCGAGCTAATTTTCAAACCATGATTTTTAAAAACATTAAAAAAAAAAAAAAAAAAATTTTTATTGAAATTTTTACAAAATACAAAATATAAACATCTTAACTCTATTAAAAACCACCCGCGGTAACACCCCATGAACAAAACCCCCCCAGCTTCAAGAGCAACTTCAAACAAAAGGAAAGAACAAAAACAAAGAGCACCCAGACAACGAAAGGGAAAGAGATATCACCCTCCACAAAACAATATATATTTACAGGTAAGCATCTTCGTAATAATAACTGTGGCCTCCCCCCTTTAGCCGGCATACATATTTTACATTCCCCAATATGGCCGAGGCACATGTTTATTGGCATTTATTTAGTTTGGTTTGGGCCTTAGCTAGCCATCAAATCCCTGAAACGAACCCGTAGCCCTCCCCCACGGCTACCTTCCCCCGATTCCCATCCATTTTCCCCTGATTCTTGGCCACCCGACTATTCTTCCTCTTGTATGTTGGCCACAAACGGGTCCCGGAACAGTTGCATGAATGGCTCCCACGTTCTGTGGAAGCCGTCGTCCGACCCTCGGATGGCGAATTTGATTTTCTCCATTTGGAGAGATTCCGAGAGGTCGGCCAGCCAGTCTGCAGCTCTGGACGGTGCTGCTGACCGCCAGCCAAACAGGATTCTACGGCAGGCGATCAGGGAGGCAAAGGCAAGGGCGTCTGCCCTCCTCCCCAGGAATAGATCTGGCTGGTCTGAAACCCCGAAGACCGCCACTATCGGGCATGGCTCCACCCTCACCCCCACCACTTTGGACATAGCCTCGAAGAAGGCTGTCCAGTACTCCACAAGTCTGGGGCAAGACCAGAACATGTGGGCGTGGTTGGCCGGGCCTCTTTGGCACCGTTCACATCTGTCCTCCACCTCCGGGAAGAACCTACTCATACGGTTTCTCGTTAAGTGGGCTCTATGTACCACTTTTAGTTGCGTCAGGCTGAGCCATGCGCACGTGGAGGTGGAGTTGACCCGATGCAGTGCTTCGCTCCAGAGTCCCCACCCTATCTCCATCCCCAGGTCGTCCTCCCATTTCCTTCTTGTTGCATCCAGTACGGTGTCGTCCCTTTCTACCAGTCGGTCATACGTGTCGCTACAGTTCCCTTTCTCTAGGATACTTGCGTCCAGTAGGTCTTCCAGTAGTGTCTGTCGTGGCGGTTGTGGGTACATCCTTGTCTCCTTTCGTAGGAAGTTTTTGAGCTGCAGGTACCGTAGCTCGTTCCCCCCAGCTCGCCGAAATTTCTCTGTCAGTTCGTCCAGTGTTGCGATCCTGTCGTCCGTGTATAGGTCCCTGACTGTCAGTGTCCCCCCGTCCTGCCTCCACCTTTTGAAGGTGGCGTCAGTCAGTGCTGGTTTGAACCTATGGTTGTTGCAGATGGGAGCCTTGTCCGACATTTTGTTCAGGCCAAATTGCTGCCGCAGTTGGTTCCAGGATTGGAGGGTGGCTGTCACCACTGGGCTGCTGGAGTGTTTTTTGGGTGGGGATGGGAGTGCTGCCGTGGCGAGGGCCCGGAGGGAGGTCCCCATGCAGGAGGCCTCCTCCGCACGCACCCACTCGGCTTCTGGCTCCTGGATCCATCCCCTTACTCGCTCAGCTGTTGCCGCCCAGTGGTAGAATTGTAGATTCAGGAGGGCAGGCCCCCACCTGGATTTTCTTTGGGACCTTCTTTGGGATCCTAGCATTTTTACCCCCCCCATACGAACGCCATGATAAGTTTGTCCAGCGCTTTGAAGAAGGCCTTGGGGATGTAGATCGGAATGGATCTAAACAGGAAGAGGAACCTGGGCAATACGTTCATTTTGATCGTATGGACTCTCCCCGCGAGGGAGAGTGGGAGTGTGTTCCATCTTTGCAGGTCCTTTTTTACTTCCTCCGCCAGGCTGGTGAGGTTCCATTTGTGGATCCCTTTCCAGTCATGGGCTATTTGGATCCCCAGGTAGCGGAATTTATGTCGGGCTTGTTTGAACGGCAGCCCCTTTAGTGCTGCCGCGCCCCCCCCCTCCCTGCTGGTGTACTGGGAAGATCTCGCTTTTGCTCATGTTGAATTTGTAGCCAGAGAAGGCTCCAAACTCTTTCAGGAGCGCGATGATTCCGTCCATGCTGCTTTGTGGGTCCGAGATGTAGAGGAGCAGATCATCTGCGTAGAGTGAGACTCTGTGCTCTCTGCCTCCCCTTCGGATCCCCCTACAATTTTTTGCTGCCCTGAGCGCAATTGCTAGCGGTTCGATTGCTAGTGCGAACAGCAGCGGGGACAGTGGGCATCCTTGTCTGTTGCCCCTGTGCAGCTGGAAGTATTGGGAGTTGATATTGTTGGTCCGTACACTCGCCATGGGTGCGTTGTATAGGGGCTTTATACACCCTCTCAAATTTAATGAACCCCGCCATATCAGAGATCCAGGCCTCCACGCTTGGATTTTAAAAAACATGACTGCAGCAGTCACATAATAACTCAGGCTTTTAACCTTTACTGCACTAAATACATATACTACAATATATCTGAAATTCATCATTCATCACACCAGCAAGGTCCGAAATCCAGTACAGACAAAGTCCTCAGCTTTCCGCTTTTGAGACACTACCTGCCTGACTCTTCAGAACTCAACTCGGTTTTTTCAGCTCTGAAGAATGAAAATGATTCTCTTATACCATAATGGGGGTAGGATCAGTCAAGAGAATCATGAAGCAACTTGAAAAGTTACCAACCAAATTGTTTTGTCATGCTGACTATCGTTTTCCTCTTTCAATTGGATCAACTGGATCTTAAATCAAAGCAAAGTATTGATTTATTCACCTGCAAGTGAGAGTTCATTTTGAAAATAATATTTGGGATAGTGTGGAAGTAACTTGAGAAACCTGTCCGAAGGCAAGGTCTGCTGGGATGGAGAGTGTCCGCTCAACCTTGTGCCTCGGCCTGGTTGGGATTGGGGGGATACAAGGCAGGATTTGGATGTCGCCTTTGTTGTGTGTTTTTTTAAATTAATATATCTCTGTTTCCTTGTTTGAACAATTTTCAGCTTTGTGTTGTAGTTTAGATCGTGTTTGTTAATTATGAAATTTTAATAAAAATACTATTTAAAAAAAAAAAGCTAACTTGAGAAACAATGTGATAATCATAGAATCCTTACAGTGCAGAAGGAGGCCATTCATCCCATTCAGTCTGCACTTGCCCTTTGAAGTCTACCCATGTCCACCCCCTGCCTGCTCCGCCCATTCCTTGTAAACCCTACAACCTAACCTACAAATCCCTGGACACTTAAGGGGCAATTTGCGGTCAGTCCACCTAACCTGCACATTTTTGGACAGTGGGAGGAAACTGGAGCACCCGAAGGAAACCCACGCAGACACAGGGAGAATATACAAACTCGACAGACAGTGACCCAAGGCCAGAATTGAACTCGGGTCCCTGGTGCTGTGAGACAGTAGTGTTAACCACTGTGCTAAAAGTGCTCGGTGACTCCACCTAACATATGGACGCTAAGGGCAATTTATCATGGCCAATCCACCTTACCTGCACATCTTTGGACTGTGGGAGGTAACTGAAGACCAAGACTGGTTTCTCAGCACTGCAACCCTGAAATAGCTTGTGAACACCACATCCATGCTGAAACACACCCAGCAACTCAAATCTGCAACTCAATAGAGTCTGGAATTTGTGACTGGTGAATCTACTTTTTAAAATGGATTTAAAAATGACATCTATTAACCTGCAAAGTATTAAAGCTACTTTGCGATGTGTTGCTAACTTTGGTTGTCTGGCCAAAGTGAAAGCTGACCTTCTGTTCCTGCAGGAGTATGGGACACTGCACCTCAGCAGCTGCAGACAGTGGTCGAGCTGGTGGTTCCAGGGGCCATCTATCTGGTCAGGATGAAATGTTTGCCATTCCTCTGGCCTGGGTATTCTGTTGTGGCGTGACAATTTCACCATCACCGAAGTTAAGGAGGAGGTTGATGGACTCCTCATTGTAAACACACAAAAATGCTCATCTCGGATTCATTAACGTGCACACTTTGGCTGCAAGGAATGAGCGGCTGGCTGTCCTTCAGCAGTTCCCACCGTTGCTGGCTACTTCCAGACTGGCCATTATGGCCGGTGACTTCTACTGCAATGTCGATGCGGCTGGACAATTGGCGATGGAAATGGTAAAAGAGTCCATGCTGCATGACGTGTTCAGCAGCCCTGCAGATGGAGTGTAGGTGCACATGGTTGTGGCCAGACAGGTATGTCCACTTTAGGATAGACTTCCTGTTTGTATCCCATGCGTTCACGCTCAAGTCCATCAACGTCAAGTCCACCGACGTGAAGCTGGTATTCTTCTCTGACCACTGCCTCCTACTGGCTGACATCACTTGCAGGAAGACCAGAGGGTGGACAGGAGGACAATGGAAGCTGAATGTGAAACTGTTGACCCCAGAGAACCTCAAAGAACTCAAAAGGGATTACAAAGGTTGGAGAACCGTGAAATCACTGTTTCAGTCTGTATAGCACTGGTGGGAAGCAAAGGCGAGCATCGATGTTTTTCATCCTTAAAGGTGTTCAGAAGATGAGAGAGAGATGGGGGGAAATGTCCTGACTCCAGAAAAGCATGCAGAATATGTCAAGGAGGATCTTCGAGAAGAGTCGCAAGCTTCACTCTTTGCCTCAGAGGCCTTGCGTTCATCTTACGATCCATCAGGAAGGATTCGGGAATACACGAGAGTGACGTTTTGGGCAGCGGAGGCACTCAAGCTAAAGCAGCCCTGTACATGGATGATGACATTGTCTTGTGCTCGGATTCATTGTCGGTGTGCAGGCTAATGAATGCCTGGGAATCTGGTCTTCGAACCGGCCTCGGGAGCCAAAGTAAATTGTGACAAGAGTGAGGCCATGTCCTTCGGGGACTGAGCTGAATAATCCTTCGTCCCCTTCACTGTCAGGTCAGACTGCCTGAAGGTGCTGTGGACATGCTTCGGAGTGCCTTGGGCTCCTTCCAGTTTTTGGCATATTGCCAAGGTGAGCAGAAACTGGGCATGCGGGAGCGGCGCTCCCTCTTCATTGTGTATAAGAACCTAGTCATCAGGTGTGAGTTGCTCTCAGTTTTGCTGTATGTGACACAGGTCTGGCCCATACCCCGATCCTGTACCACCAGAGCCATTTTCAAGTTGATCTGGAGATCAAAGAGCATGTCCGAAGGGACACCATGTACAATTCTCTAGCTAAGGGAGGGGGAAATGTACTCATTGCTGCCCTCATCATGATGGCCACCTTTGTGTGGCTGCATCAAGCTGTGTGCTTAGATCCTCGGTATCCCAAGTGCCACTATGTACTGAGGTTCTACCTGTCCCCGGTGTTGTGAAGGATGGACCTGGCCATGTTGCCACGGAATGCTCCACATAGTTGGACTGTGCCGTGTCACCTGTCCCTCGTGGAAAAGATTGTTGAGAAAAACACCTTTTTAAAAAAAATAAAATAATTTTTATTGAAAAATTTTGAATTTATATAACAACGAACCATAATAAAATACCAAAAATAACAATAATATTAGCAATCATAAACATTCGCCCCACCACCATGAACAACACAGCATATTAATAACAACGCAAATTAACACAATATTAAGTTACATAATAGAAACTACAATAAGGAACACCCCCCCCCCCTGCTGCTATTGCCCAAGATACCTATCTTTGAGCCAGGAAGTCTAGAAAAGGCTGCCACCGTTTATAGAGCCCTTGTATTGATCCTCTCAGGGCAAATTTGACCCTTTCCAATTTTATAAATCCCGCCATGTCACTGATCCAGGTCTCCACACTTGGGGGCCTCGCATCCTTCCACTGCAGCAAGATCCTTCGTCAGGCTACTAGGGACGCAAAGGCCAGGACACCGGCCTCTTTCGCCTCCTGCACTACCGGCTCTACCCCAACTCCAAAAATCGCGAGTCCCCACCCTGGTTTGACCCTGGATCCAACCACTCTCGACACCGTCCCCGCCACCCCCTTCCAGAATTCTTCCAGTGCTGGGCATGCCCAGAACATATGGGCGTGGTTCGCTGGACTCCCCGAACATCTGGTGCACCTGTCCTCACCCCCAAAGAACCTACTCATCCTAATCCCGGACATATGGGCCCGGTGCAGCACCTTAAATTGGATGAGACTAAGCCTCGCACATGAGGAAGAGTTGACTCTCTCCAAGGCATCCGCCTAAGTCCCGTCCTCTATCTGCTCCCCGAGTTCCTCCTCCCATTTAGCCTTCAGCTCCTCCACTGACGACTCCTCCACCTCCTGCATTACCTTATAGATGTCAGACACCTTCCCCTCTCCGACCCACACCCCCGAAAGCACTCTGTCCATCGTCCCCCGCGAGGGCAGCAAAGGGAATCCCTCTACCTGTTGCCTAGCAAACGCCTTTACTTGCAAGTATCTGAACATGTTCCCTTGGGGAAGCCCAAATTTATCTTCCAGTTCCCCCAGGCCCGCAAACCTCCCGTCAATGAACAGGTTCCTCAATTTACAGATGCCCACCCTTTGCCACCCCCTAAATCCCCCATCCCTGTTCCCTGGGATGAACCGATGATTACCACCCAATGGAGCCTCCATCGAGCCCCCTGTTTCCCCCCTATGCCGTCTCCACTGTCCCCAGATTCTTGGGGTCGCCGCCACCACCGGGCTCGTGGTAAACCTCTTAGGGGAGAGCGGCAACGGCGCCGTTACCATGGCACCCAGACTCGTACCTCTACATGACGCCACCTCCATTCTTTTCCACGCCGCCCCTCCCCCCTCCATTACCCATTTACGCACCATTGACACATTGGCCGCCCAATAGTACCCCAAAAGGTTGGGCAGCGCCAGCCCGCCTCTATCCCTCTCTCGCTCCAGGAACACCCTCTTCACTCTCGGAGTCCCATGTGCCCACACAAAGCTCAAAATACTGCTAGTCACTCTCCTAAAGAAGGCCCTGGGGATAAAGATGGGCAGGCACTGAAAGAGGAACAAGAACCGCGGAAGCACCGTCATTTTGACGGACTGCACCCTCCCCGCCAACGACAATGGCAGCATGTCCCACCTCTTGAACTCCTCCTCCATCTGATCTACAAGTCTGGTGAAATTATGTTTGTGAAGAGTCCCCCAGGTACCTAAACCTCTCCCCTGCCCGCCTAAGCGGGAGCCTACCAATTCCTTCCTCCTGGTCTCCAGGGTGCACCACAAACACCTCACTCTTGCCTAAATTTAGTTTATAACCTGAAAAGGTCCCAAACTCAGCTAGCAGCTCCATCACCCCCGGCATCCCTCCCACCGGGTCCGCCACATACAGTACAGGTCATCGGCATACAACGACACCCTATGTTCCTCCCCACCTCGCACCAAACCTCTCCACCTCTCTGAATCCCTCAACGCCATCGCCAGCGGCTCGATTGCCAGTGCAAACAACAAGGGGGACAGGGGGAAACCCTGCCTGGTCCCTCGGTAAAGCCGGAAGTACTCCGACCTCCTCCCGTTCGTGGCCACGCACGCCATCGGGGCCTCATATAGCAGCCTTACCCATCTAATAAACCCTTCACCAAATCCAAACCTCCCCAACACCTCCCATAAGTAACCCACTCCACTCTATCGAAGGCCTTCTCCGCATCCAGCGCCACCACTATCTCTGCCTCCCCCTCAATCGCCAGCATCATGATGACATTCAACAATCTCCGCACATTCGTGTCCAGCTGCCTTCCCTTCACAAAACCTGTCTGGTCCTCGTGTACAACCCCTGGCACACAGTCCTCTATCTTGGTGGCCAGGATTTTTGCCAGCACCTTGGCATCTACGTTGAGGAGAGATATGGGCTTGTATGAACCACACTGCTGGGGGTCCTTGTCCCTCTTTAAAATTAACGAAATCAGCGCCCGCGATATCGTTGGAGGCAAAGTCCCCCCTTCCCACGCTTCATTTAAGTGTCCGCACCAGCAAGGGGCCCACTAGGTCCACAAACTTTTTATAAAATTTCAACGGGAACCCATCCGGCCCCGGTGCCTTCCCTGACTGCATCTGCCCGATCCCCTTAACTAGCTCCTCCAGCTCAATCGGCGCACCCAACCCCTCCACCTGCTCCTCCTGCACCTTCGGGAAAGAAAGCCCGTCGAGGAACCTCTCCATTCCCCTCCTCTCCCCCGTTGGCTCCGACCGGTACAGTACCCCGTAATAGTCCTTGAAGACCTCATTAACCTCTACCCACTTCCGCACCACATTCCCACTCTTGTCTCTCACTCCAGCAATTTCCTTAGCCGCATCCCGCTTGCGGAGCTGATGAGCCAGCATCCTACTCGCCTTTTCACCATGTTCGTACACTGCCCCTTGTGCCTTCCTCCACTGTGCCTCCGCCTTTCTAGTGGTCAGCAAATCAAATTTAGCCTGTAGGCTGCGCCTCTCCCCCAACAGTCCCTCCTCTGGTGCCTCTGCGTACCTCCTGTCTACCTCCAGCATCTTTCCCACCGGTCTATCCCTCTCACTCATCTCGCTCCTCTCCCTGTGTGCCCGGATGGATATCAGCTCCCCACGAATCACTGCCTTCAGGGCCTCCCAGACCACCCCCACCTGAACCTCCCTCGTATCATTCACCTCGAGGTACCCCTCAATACTTGCCCGGTCCCTCCTACACAACTCCTCCGCCAACAACCCCACATCCAACCGCCACAACGGGCGCTGGTCCCGCACCTCCCCCATCTCCAACTCTATCCAATGCGGAGCGTGGTCGGAGATTGCAATGGCTGAATACTCGGCCTCCTCCACTCTCGGAATCAGTCCCCTACTCACCACGAAGAAGTCTATCCGAGAGTAGACCCTATGTACGTGGGAGAAGAAAGAGTACTCCCGTGCCCTCGGCCTCACAAACCTCCATGGATCCACCCCACCCATCTGGTCCATAAACCCTCTCAGTACCTTGGCCGCCGCCGGCCTCCTACCCGTCCTAGAGCTGGACCGATTCAGTGAAGGATCCAACACCGTATTGAAGTCCCCCCCCCCCCCAATGATCAGACCTCCCGCCTCCAGATCTGGGACCCGTCCCAGCATACGCCTCATAAAACCCACATCGTCCCAATTTGGGGCATACACACTAGCAAGTACCACCTTCTCTCCTTGTAGCCTGCCCCTAACCATAACATACCTACCCCCCTTATCCGCCACCACCTCCGATGCCTCAAACGCCACATTTTTCCCCACCAGAATCGCCACTCCCCGGTTCTTCACATCCAACCCAGAGTGGAAAACCTGCCCCACCCATCCCTTCCTCAGATGGACCTGGTCCGCCACCTTCAGGTGGGTCTCCTGAAGCATTGCCACATCTGCCTTTAGCCCCTTCAGATGAGCAAGTACCCTCGACCGCTTCACCGGCCCATTCAACCCTCTCGCATTCCAGGTGACCAACCGAATCAGAGGGCGTCCCGCCCCCCCTCCCCCGTCGACTAGCCATAGCCCGTCGACTGCCCGCCCCAGGCCAGCACCCCCTGCCCGACCCAGTCCCCACAGCGACAACACCTCACCTCTGTCCCCCCAGCCCCCCCCCCCCCCCCCCCCCCCCAGCTCCTTCGTGACCCTACCAGCAGCAACCCGATATTCCCCTTTCCCCCCCCTCCCTTCCTCCCCGGGCTAGGAACCCACCTAGCCGCGAACCGTCCTCCATTGTACTTCCGTGGGTCAGTTAACTTCTGCTGACCCCGGAAACTCCCGCCAATAACCCGACCCCTCCCAAAGTGGGATCATCCCCCAATCTATCCCTCCTCCAGGCACCGCTCCAGCGCGGGGAAGAACCAGTTAAGGCCCCGCCTCCCTCCATCATCATCTCCATCCCCCAGCGCGGGAAACCAGAGGAAAGCCTACGCTTTCGCACTGCCCCACCACACCCTTCTGACGCAGCTCCCAAATACCAGCCCCACTCCATACCCCCAACCCGACATTGAATACAACAAACCCCCCCAACCCTCCCCGCAAGATACAAAACTCAAACAATGCCCCACAGCAAAAAAAACATAACAGAACAACCATAAATAACCATATCAAAATTGCAAAAGTACAAAAATAAGAACACAGCAACAGCAGAATCCAGCAATAAAGTATTACAACCGACCCCGCAACCCCCAACCCCTAGTTCAAGTCCAGTTTCTCCGTCCGCACGAAGGTCCACCCCTCCTCCGGGGAATCGAAATAATTATGCCGGTCCGAGTAAGTTACCCACAGGCTGCAACATTCCAAACTTTATCTTTTTCTTGTAAAGCACCTCTTTCGTCCGATTAAACCCGGACCGCCGCTTAGCCACCTCCGCACTCCAATCCTGGTAGATCCGTACTACCCCATTCTCCCACTTGCTGCTCTTCACCTTCTTGGCCCAGCGCAGCACACACTCCGGATCACTGAACCGGTGGAACCTCACCAGCACCGCATGCGGGGGTTCATTCTCCTTAGGCCTCCTGGCCAGTACCCTGTGTGCTCCCTCCAGCTCCAAGGGCAGATGGAAAGACCCGGCCCCCACTAGCGAGTTCAGCATCGTAGCCATGTAGGTTGTCAGGTCCGACCCCTCCAGCCCCTCTACAAGGCCCAAGACCCGCAGAATCTTCCGCCTCATGCGGTGATCAAGCTCCTCAAAGCGTTCCTGCCACTTCTTGTGGAGTGCCTCGTGTCCCTCCACCTTACTCACGAGGATCCCGGCCTCCTCCTCTCGTTCAACTCTGCAACTCCTTGATGGCAGCACCCTGGGTCGTCTGAATCTCCGAGAGCCTTCTGTTCGTTTCCTGCAGAGAGCTCAGTACCTCAGCCTTGAAGTCTGCAAAACAGCGCAGGAGAGCAGCTTGTTGCTCCAGGGCCCACTGCTTCCACTCCTCTGGAGCTCCACCGGCCGCCATCTTGGATTCCTTCCCCCGTTTTTTCTGGGGAGCTGCTGCTGATTTTTCCCCCTTTCCACTCCGAGTTCGAGTCATGGACTGCGGGGAAAGTCGATCTGCGCACCTTCTCCCACCGGGAGACGTCAAAGAATTTCCGTTTTGGGCTCTAAAAAGAGCCGAAAAGTCCATTTAAAACGGGAGCTTCCAAATGTGCGGCTTCCTACGTCATCGCCGCCACCGGAAGTCGAGAAAAACACCTTTGACCACAAGTCCCTTAAAAAAAAGCGTCCTAGAGGCCCTGCGAGAAACTGAGATGGTGGATCATGTCAGATGGTTCTCTGAGTAGTCATCAGCAAAATTCCTCAGCACCAGAACTTTCAAACACGCACCAAGATCTAATTCAGACAGTGGTGAGAAGGACAGTCCCTGTCAGATCCTTCATGCATGCCCGAAGTCTCTTCAACACATCTCATTGCATTCTGCCCTAAAAGTGGGTGGGAGGGAGGAGAAGAGGAGGCGGTCGCACACCTCCTTGTGGAATGTGCCTTTGGAAAGATGGCCTGGAGGGAGATGCAATGGTATTTGTCGATGTTCATCTCCGGCAGCTCTGTGACGCAGGACTCTTGTGCTCTACAAGCTGTTCCCGGGGACAGACGGACACTGAGACAAACATCAACTGCTGATGGCCGATCATCAACTTGGTGAAAGACGCTCGTTGGTCAGCTGAAACTTGTTCGTTTTCCAGCGCGAGGAGTTGTCCATGACAGTATTGCAGACCAGCAGATTGCAAGGTCCAGGGCTACATGCTGAGAGCCGCTTTTGAACATGGGGCAGCCACCGCCAAGGCTCAATGGAGTAAGGCCCCTATGTGAGGCCAATGTACACCGAGGGGCTGGTAACCATGTAAAATGCCTCTGTGTGCTTAATTCTAACCTCATGTAACTATGGAAGAACTGCAGACTGCAACATGACCAATGTAGATCGTTTGAACATAATTGTACTCTCTCTAACAATATTGAAATGTTTCTAATGTTCTCATTACTGAATTGAAGCACCTCAAGAATGCATCTTGATCTTTGAAGGAAAAGTGAATATCAATGCACTTTCCTGTTGTAACAATTTGAAATGTTTTGTAATGTTCCTTTCAGATATTTTACGAATAAAGTGCATTTGTGCCAAATAAATTCCAAATTGAAATATTTCATCATGTACTTCTACAAATTTTATGAGTAAAGTATATTTTAAGTAAAATAAATCTCTTGTCTGTGATCCACCTTAGCCTTTGTGCCATAATTAACTCCAGGATTGCTGAACAATATTGGCACTCTAAGCTAGTGGTAGTCTTTTTCTGGTTTTATGTAGTGAGTACTGTAATATGTACACACAAAACAGCAATATCATCGAGGCATTTGGCATGCAGGAATGAAGCAACAGCCTTGAAATCTGTTTTTGTCCACTCATTGGGTGTGCCTTCATTCCATTTTTTAACGAATGAGTTACGTGGCACAACTTGTGCTGAAAGGAGCTGATTTGAAGAGTTTGATTTTGGTGATTTGTTTTATTCATTCATGGGATGTGGTCACTGCTGGCAAGGCTTGTGTTGACTTGTGCTTTGTAGTTGGTGGACAGGCTTTGGAGAGTCAGGAGGTGAGTTACTCGTTGCAGAATTCTTAGCTTCTGACCTGCTCTGGAAACCACAGTATTTATATGGCTAGTTCCGTTTTTGATCAATGGTGACCCCCAGTATGTTGATTGTGGGGGATTCAGCGATGGTAATGTCATTGAATGTCAAGTGACGATGGCTAGATTCTCTCTGGTTGGAGATGGTTATTGCCTGGTACTTGTGTGGCGGGAATGTTACTTACTACTTGTCAGCCCAAATCTGGATATTATCCAGGTCTTGCTGCATTTGGACACGGACTGCTTCATTACCTGAGGAGTTGTGAATGGTGCTGCACATTGTGCAGTCATCCGCAAACATCCCCACTTCTGACCTTATATTGGAAGGAAGGTCATTGATGAAGCAGGTGAAGATGGTTGAGCCTAGGACACTATCCTGAGGAACTCCTGCAATGATGTCCTGGAACTGAGATGATTGACCTCCAACCACCATAACCATCTTCCTTTGTGCTGGGTATGACTCCAACCAGCGGATAGTTTTCCCCCTGATTCCCATTGACTCCAGTTTTTGATAGGGCTCCTTGATGCCGCACTTGGCTAAATGCTGCCTTGATGTCAAGCACAGTCTTTCTCACTGGACAAATTGGTGAAGGTAGGAAGTAGCTGTTGAAATTGCATGCATTGTCCACGCTTTCATCACTTGAATGCTTATTTGCAGTTTACAACTCTTTGCACCAGGATTTGCATGATTCTTGTTAAACAATTAGCTGTTGTTTTAGAAATAGTAGCATAGAGTACTGGATTGTGCAACAGTGTGCAGCACCGGTCTTGAGTTACAAAATACTTCATTGGAGAAGGACCAATTTCAGTGAGTTGAGAATGGGCCTGTCCCAGGTAAATTGGAATCAAAGATTGGCAGTGTCTGCATCCAGGCTGTTGACCCAACTATAGAAAGGCAACATTTGATGGCCACCAGTTTCTGAAATGTGGTGTAAATTAGTGCAATTATTTTGTTCATGACACAATCTACTCGGCAAATATTACACTTGCCTGCAGTTGGGCCTAGCCCTCGAGAGCCAAGCCTGGGTTTCGAGAATAGCAGATAATACATTACTTTCACGAGATCTACAACCTAGTATTCCCAACCCAAATGTGATGGAAATGTTTCTTGGGTGGTTTCATCGGCTTCCAGAATTAGACAAAGTATTTTGCATATGGACCTATCTACCTTGGGATAAATTCGGCATTTGCTGGTTTAATAGCCAACAGTTTCTTTCGAAGAATACGCAATGTTGCACAAGCTCGTTTTACATCCAGTTCGTACATGGTAGTCCTTCCGTTCTTGTCAACAATAGCAGGGTATAATGCTGCCATGTCAAAACAATTGCTTTCGGGCGATCTCAACTGTCGCACATAATAATCTTTATTGTCACAAGTAGGTTTACATTAACACTGCAATGAAGTTACTGTGAAATGCCCCTAGTCACCACATTCTGGAGCCTGTTCGGGTACACAAAGAGAATTCAGAATGTCCAAAGTACCTAACAGCACGTCTTTTGGGACTTGTGAGACAAAACTGGAGCACCCGGAGGAAACCCACGCAGACACAGGGAGATAGATAGATAGAGATAGAGATAGATAGAGAAATACAGCACAGAACAGGCCCTTCGGCCCACGATGTTGCGCCGAACTTTTGTCCTAGGTTAATCAAAGAATTTTGGACAATTTTTCATGGCCAATCCACCCAACCTGCACATCTTTGGACTGTGGGAGGAAACCGGAGTACCCGGAGGAAACCCACGCAGTCACGGGGAGGATATGCAGACTCCACACAGACAGTGACCCAAGTCGAAATCGAACTTGAAACCCTGGAGCTGTGAAGCAGTTGTGCTATCTACAATGCTACCGTGCTGCCCTTAAGAAGTTAACCTACACTCCATTATTCTACCCTAATCCATGTACCTATCCAATAGCTGCTTGAAGGTCCCTAACGTTTCCGACTCAACTACTTCCACAGGCAGTGCATTCCATGCCCCCACTACTCTCTGGGTAAAGAACCTACCTCTGACATCCCCTCTATATCTTCCACCATTTATCTTAAATTTATGTCCTCTTGTAATGGTGTGTTCCACCCGGGGAAAAAGTCTCTGACTTAGACAGTCTATCTATTCCCCTAATCATCTTATAAACCTCTATCAAGTCGCCCCTCATCCTTCTCCGTTCTAATGCGAAAAGGCCTAGCACCCTCAACCTTTCCTCGTATGACCTACTCTCCATTCCAGGCAACATCCTGGTAAATCTCCTTTGCACCTTTTCCAAAGCTTCCACATCCTTCCTAAAATGAGGCGACCAGAACTGCACACAGTACTCCAAATGTGGCCTGACCAAGGTTTTGTACAGCTGCATCATCACCTCACGGCTCTTAAATTCAATCCCTCTACTAATGAACGCTAGCACACCATAGGCCTTCTTCACAGCTCTATCCACTTGAGTGGCAACTTTCAAAAATCTATGAACATAGACCCCAAGATCTCTTTGCTCCTCCACATTGCCAAGAACCCTACCGTTAACCTTGTATTCCGCATTCATATTTGTCCTTCCAAAATGGACAACCTCACACTTGTCAGGGTTAAACTCCATCTGCCACTTCTCAGCCCAGCTCTGCATTCTATCTATGTCTCTTTGAAGCCGACAACAGAATGTGCAGACTCTGCACAGACAGTGACCCAGGCCGGGAATCGAACCTGGAACCCTGGAGCTGTGATGCAACCGTGCTACCCACTGTGCTACCATACTGCCCAACATGTGTCCTTGTGAGAGGAGGTTGCTTCTGTTGGAAGAGGTATGTATCTCTTGGGTCTTACCTATAAATGCTGGCCTTGCAGCATGGTGTAATACAGCTCCTAGGCCACACAGGGAAAATATAATACGATTCTGGATTACTGTTTGTCAGCAAGTTATGAGGGAACAATTTTGGGTTCACCCTTTAAACTCTCTTTGGAATTTATCTAAGTTCCAAGCGCTATGCAATTTACATGAAAATATTAGCACTTGACTCCACTTTTTTTTTTCAATTTAGAATACCTAATTCATTTTTTCCAATTAAGGGCAATTTAACGTGGCCAATCTACCTAGCTTGCACATTTTTGGGTTGTGGGGCGAAACCCATGCAAATACAGGGAGAATGTGCAAACTCCATACGGACAGTGACAACATAGTATCATGCATTCACTACTGTTGAACTAAAATAACTTCTTGTGTGAACTTCTAATAATTTGAGTAATAAAGTGATTGATGCACGACCAGAAAAAAACTGTAACAACAATTTTCTGTCTTTAAAGAGAAGATGGTTCGGGTGCAGTCAAGGCACATTCCCACAAAAGGGGTAGAGGGGGCAATCATAGCTGGAGATCCATGATAACAAAAGCAAAAGAGGGTAAGATGAAGCAAAATGGGTTAAGTTGAGAATACAAGCAAGAACCAGGCTTAATATGGAAGTGAAAAAGGAAATGAGAGACAATAGAGGAGTATGAGAAGAGTCCGGGAACTGATATGAGGGAATCCAAAAGTCTTCAGTAGACACAAATATTAATTGAGAAGTAAGAGAAGAGGTGGGGTCAATTAGTGATCAAAAAAGGGATCTAGGCATGGAGAAATAAGGTATGGCTGAGGCATTAAATGAGTACTTTGCATCTGTCTTAGCCAAGGAAGAAGTTGCTGCCCAAATCATTGAGTGATTAAGGCACAGAAGGAGGCCATTTGCTCATTGTGTTCATTCTGGCTCTCTGACAAGCAATCGCTGTAATCCTGCAAGTTTACTTTCCAAATCATAGTCAAGGAGGGAGTTGTTGGGATACTGGCTGGGCTAAAAATTGATAAAGGGAGGCATTAGAAAGGCTGACTGCATGAAGTTGATAAGTCATCAGGACCGGATAGGATGCATCCAGAAGATTAAGGAAACCAGGGTGGAAGCTGCCGAGCGACTGGCTATAATCTTCCAATCCTCCTTGGATATGAGTTGGTGCCAGAGGATTGGAGAATTGCAAATGTTACACTCTTGTTCAAAACAGAATTTTGAAAATGAGAAACCAAGTAATTACAGGCCAGTCAATTTAACCTCAGTGGTCAGAAAACTCTTAAAAACGACAATCCATAACAAAATTAATAATCACTTGGATAAAGGTAGATTAACTAACTTGCAAAACAAGATTGACGATTGCGATTGAGTTTTAAAAAATGATTTAACAGAGAAATGATGAGGTTGATGCGGTGTACCTGGATTTCTGAAAATCATTGAAGGTGGCAGAGACAATGGCAGCAGGGATACAAAATTGCGTGATTGTCAGGAAACAGGGTGTAGTGGTGAAGGCTGGAGGAAGGTGCACAGTGGCATTCTCCAGGGGTCGACACTTGGACCATTGCTTTTCTTAATAAATATTAATGACATATAGAGGGCACTATTCCAAAATTTGCATGTGACACATTACTTGGGAGTATCGTGAACGGTGAGGAGGATAGTGCTAAACATCAAGAGGGCACAGAGTGACTGGTGGAATTAGCAAATAAGTAGCAGCTGAAATTTACTGCAGGGAAGTGTGAAGTGACATGTTTTGATAAGACTAGGGAGAAGCAATATAAACTGAAGATGTAATTCTGAAGGAGGTGCAAGAACAGTGATCTGGGGTGTATGTGCATAAATCATTGAAGGTGGCAGAGAAAATTGTTGACACAGTAGTTGAAAAGCATCCGCAGATCCTGAACTTTAGAAACAGGAACAAAAGCAAGTTAATTAAATCCCTAGATGCAGGAGGAGGCTATTCAGCACTGAACCTTCGATGGAGTTCCCTACCTCGGCCCAATCCTCCACCCTATTCCTGCAATCCTAAGAGCATGGCCAATCCAACTAACCTGTACATCTTTGGACTGTGGGAGGAAACCAGAGCACCCGGAGGAAACCCATGCAGACATGGGGAGAATGTGCAAACTCCACACATACAGTCACCCAGGTTGGATTCGAAGCCAGGTCCCTGGCGCTGTGAGGCACTGCTGCTAACCAATGTGCCACCGTGCCATATGATGAACCCATATAAAACATTGATTTGGCCTCAACTAGAATATTCTTGACATTACACCTTAGGAAGAATGTGAAGGCTTTAGAGAGGGTGTGGAAAAGATTCTGGAGAATGGTCTCCAATTAAGAGGCTAAATGTGACTTTGGAATATCCTGATCATCTCCCAAAACTTGACAGCCACCTTTCTTAAAAGGCCACCAACGACAAGGGGATCCAACACTGGATCCGTTGTGTCAGTCAGCCTTCTACCAACTACACCATTGAGTGTTTGACCTCTACAAGTTAGCAGAGGTCCTGGTATACAGAACAGTTGTCACCACACTCCTGTATTGCAGTGAGACGCAGACTATGTATCAGTGATACGTATGTGAGCTAGAGAAATTCCATCGCCTTCGTCGTTGTGTCTCCTGTTTTCTCAATTCTCAAATGACTATTCCAGGAGAGGGAGAGAGAGAGAGAGAAATACAGCACAGCACAGAACAGGCCCTTCGGCCCACGATGTTGTGCCGAACTTTTATCCTAAGTTAATCATAGAATTTTGGACACTAAGGGCAATTTATCATGGCCAATCCACCCAACCTGCACATCTTTGGACTGTGGGAGGAAACCGGAGCACCCGGAGGAAACCCACGCACACAAGGGGAGGATGTGCAGACTCCACACAGACAGTGACCCAAGCTGGAATCGAACTTGGGACCCTGGAGCTGTGAAGCAATTGTGCTATCCACAATGCTACTGTGATGCCCTTACGAAGAAATTAATCTACACTCCATTATTCTACCCTAATCCATGTACCTATCCAATAGCCGCTTGAAGGTCCCTAACGTTTCCGACTCAACTACTTCCACAGGCAGTGCATTCCATGCCCCCACTACTCTCTGGGTAAAGAACCTACCTCTGACATCCCCCCTATATCTTCCACCATTTATCTTAAATTCCTTCCTAAAATGAGATGACCAGAACTGCACACAGTACTCCAAATGTGGCCTGACCAAGGTTTTGTACAGCTGCATCATCACCTCACGACTCTTAAATTAAATCCCTTTGCTAATGAACGATAGCACACCATAGGCCTTCTTCACAGCTGTATCCACTTGAGTGGCAACTTTCAAAGATCTATGAACATAGACCCCAAGATCTCTCTGCTCCTCTACATTGCCAAGAACCCTACCGTTAACCCTTTATTCCGCATTCATATTTGTCCTTCCAAAATGGACAACCTCACACTTGTCAGGGTTAAACTCCATCTGCCACTTCTCAGCCCAGCTCTGCATCCTATCTATGTCTCTTTGAAGCCGACAACAGCCCTCCTCACTATCCACAACTCCACCAATCTTCGTATCATCTGCAAATTTACTGACGCACTCTTCAACTCCCTCATCCAAGTCGTTAATGAAAATCACAAACAGCAGAGGACCCAGAACTGATCCCTGTGGTATGCCACTGGTAACTGGGCTCCAGGCTGAATATTTGCCATCCACCACCACTCTCTGTCTTCTATCGTTTAGCCAGTTCGTTATCCAACTGGCCAAATTTCCCACTATCCCATGCCTCCTTACTTTCTGCATAAGCCTACCATAGGGAACCTTATCAAATGCCTTACTAAAATCCATGTACACCACATCCACTGCTTTACCTTCATCCAGATGCTTGGTCACCTCTTCAAAGAAGTCAATAAGACTTGTAAGGCAAGACCTACCCCTCACAAATCTGTGCTGACTATCCCTAATCAAGCAGTGTCTTTCCAGATGCTCAGAAATACTATCCCTCAGTACCCTTTCCATTACTTTGCCTACCACCTAAGTAAGACTAACTGGCCTGTAATTCCCAGGGTTATCCCGATTCCCTTTTTTGAACAGGGGCACGACATTCACCACTATCCAATCCTCTGGTACCACCCCTGTTGACAACGAGGATGAAAAGATCATTGCCAACGGCTCTGCAATTTCATTTCTTGCCTCCCATAGAATCCTTGGATATATCCCGTCAGGCCCGGGGGCCTTGTCTATCCTCAAGTTTTTCAAAATGCCCAACACATCTTCCTTCCTAACAAGTATCTCCTCGAGCTTACCAGTCTGTTTCACACTGTCCTCTCCAACAACATGGCCCCTCTCGTTTGTAAATACTGAAGAAAAATACTTGTTCAAGACCTCTCCTATCTCTTCAGACTCAATACACAACCTCCCGCTACTGTCCTTGATCGGACTTACCCTCGCTCTAGTCATTCTCATATTTCTCACATATGTGTAAAAGGCCTTGGGGTTTTCCTTGATCCTACCCGCCAAAGATTTTTCATGCCCTCTCTTAGCTCTCCTAAACCCTTTCTTCAGTTCCCTCCTGGCTATCTTGTATCCCTCCAGCGCCTATCTGAACCTTGTTTCCTCAGCCTTACATAAGTCTCCTCCTTCCTCTTAACAAGACATTCAACCTCTCTTGTCAACCATGATTCCCTCACTCGACCATCTCTTCCCTGCCTGACAGGGACATACATATCAAAAACACGCAGTACCTGTTCCTTGAACAAGTTCCACATTTCACTTGTGTCCTTCCTTGACAGCCTATGTTCCCAACTTATGCACTTCAGTTCTTGTCTGACAGCATTATATTTACCCTTCCCCCAATTGTAAACCTTGCCCTGTTGCACACACCTACCCCTCTCCATTACTAAAGTGAAAGTCACAGAATTGTGGTCACTACCTCCAAGATGCTCCCCCACTAACAAATCTATCACCTGCCCTGGTTCATTACCAAGTACCAAATCCAATATGGCCTCCCCTCTGGTTGGACAATCTACATACTGTGTTAGAAAAGCTTCCTGGACACACTGCACAAACACCACCCCATCCAAACTACTTGATCTAAAGAGTTTCCACTCAATGTTTAGGAAGTTGAAGTCACCCATGACTACTGCCCTGTGACTTCTGCACCTTTCCAAAATCTGTTTCCCAATCTGTTCCTCCACATCTCTGCTGCTATTATAGAAAACTCCCAACAAGGTGACTGCTCCTTTCCTATTTCTGACTTCAACCCATATTACCTCAGTAGGCAGATCCCCCCGAACTGCCTTTCTGCAGCTGTTATACTATCTCTAATTAACAATGCCACCCCCCCCCACCCCCCCCCCACACACACCCCCCACCTCTTTTACCATCCTCCCTAATCTTGTTGAAACATCTATAGCCAGGACCTACAACAACCATTTCTGCCCCTCTTCTATCCAAGTTTCCGTGATGGCCACCACATCGTAGTCCCAAGTACCGATCAATGCCTTAAGTTCACCCACCTTATTCCTGATGCTTCTTGCATTGAAGTATACACACTTCAACCCATCTCCTTGCCTGCAAGTACTCTCCTTTGTCCGTGTTACCTTCCCCACTGCATCACTACGTGCTTTGGCGTCCTGAATATCTGCTTCCTTAGTTGCTGGACTACAAATCTGGTTCCCATTCCCCTGCCAAATTTGTTTAAACCCTCCCGAAGACTACTAGAAAACCTCCCCCCCCCAGGATATTGGTGCCCCTCCGGTTCAGATGCAACCCGTCCTGCTTGTACAGGTCCCACCTTCCCCAGAATGCGCTCCAATTATCCAAATACCTGAAGCCCTCCCTCCTACACCATTCCTGCAGCCACGTGTTCAACTGCACTCTCTCCCTATTTCTAGCGTCGCTATCACGTGGCACAGGCAACAAACCAGAGATGACAACTCTGTCTGTCCTGGCCTTTAACTTCCAGCCTAACTCCCTAAACTTGTTTATTACCTCCACACCCCTTGTCCTACCTACGTCGTTGGTACCAATGTGCACCACGACTTCTGGCTGTTCACCCTCCCCCTTCAGGATCCTGAAGACACGATCCGAGACATCACTGGCCCTGGCACCCGGGAGGCAACATACCTTTCGGAAGTCTCACTCGCAACCACAGAATCTCATCTCTTCCCCTAACCATTGAATCTCCTATTACTATTGCTTTTCTATGCTCCCCCCTTCCCTTCTGAGCCCCAGAGCCAGACTCAGTGCCAGAGACCTGGCCGCTAGGGCCTTCCCCAGGTAGGTCATCCCCCCAACAGCATCCAAAACGGTATACTTGTTTTGAAGGGGAACGGCCACGAAGGATCCCTGCACTGTCTGCCTGTTAGTTTTATTTCCCCTGACTGTAACCCAGCTACTCTTGTCCAGTAACTTGGGTGTGGCTACCTCCCTGTAACTCTTCTCGATAACCCCCTCTGCCTCCCGGATGATCCGAAGTTCCTCCAGCTCCAGTTCCCTAACACGGTCTCTGAGGAGCTGGAGTTGGGTGCACTTCCCGCAGGTATAGTCAGCGGGGACACCAGTGGTATCCCTCACCACCCACATCCTACAGGAGGAGCATGCAACTGCCCTAGCCTCCATCCCCTCTTACTTTACAGAATTAGCTGCCCCATGGACTAACTGGACCTCCGCACTCCGACTCTGCTTCCAGTCAGCTGTACTCTAAACTCCTGGCTCCCTTCACGCTGTTTGATAGTTATAGGAAATGAAATGTAAGGAGCACCTTACTCCCTCCTCACCTAACTCCCTTAGTCACCAAACTCTCACTCTAGCACTCAAATGCAACAAGCTCAGCACTCCCTCAGTCACCAAACTCTCACTCTAGCACTCAAATGCAACAAGCTCAGCACTCCCTCAGTCACCAAACTCTCACTCTAGCACTCAAATGCAACAAGCTCAGCACTCCCTCAGTCACCAAACTCTCACTCTAGCACTCAAATGCAACAAGCTCAGCACTCCAGTGCAAACAAAGTCTGCACTATAACTAGCTCAGATTTATACTGTGACTCTAGCCTCTGAAAACTGGCCTAATCCAATTAACTAATTAACAAGCTCCAGCTGCAAGTAACTACAAATAGAACCTTGTTTAAAGCTGATTCAAAATTCACCTTCTTTTAGACCAAACAGCAACTTTTAAGTTAATTAATTAACTAAATAAAATAAATACTAGACGTTAAATAAAGATGAACCCTTATACTCTCTCAGTCACCAAACTCTCACTGTAGCACTCAAATGCAACAACCTCAGCACTCCAGTGCAAAGAAAATATTTCAAAGCCACTCAGTAGCTCGCTCTGAAATGTGGCAGCATTGGCAATGAGGGGCATGATCTTGCTATCAAAATTGTGAGAACTTGCCCATCAGGCTGCACTAGCTCATTCTAATGATGAGGCAGAGCAGTGACAGAGAAGATATGAAAAGGAAGTAAATCTTGCACTCGGGATCCCACTGGCTCATGGGACATCCTACGGCATGTGCACAAAGATCTGCAGGTTGGGAATTGACCTGTTCAGTCACATAGAGACCATGGCAGAAACTGACCATGGATGGAGGTAGAGAGAAACTATTTGCATTGGTTTGCCAAGCACCTGCGAACCAGAGGACGCAGATTTAAGGTGATTGGTGAATGACCCAAAAGCAACAGAAATTATTCTACACAACGAGTGGTTAGGTCTGGAATACATTGTCTGAGAGTGCGTTAGAGGCAGGTTCAATTGTGGTTTTCAAAGGAGAATTGGCTAACTAGCTGAAGGTAAGGAATTCACCAGAGTTACAGGGAAAAGGGCAGGGAGTGGGACAAGTTGGGGATAGCTGAATTATCTCTTGCGCTGTAACCATCTGTGATCTTATGAAATTGCTCTTTGGTAAATGAACCGGCATCTCAAAGCTGACATCCTTTTTAACAGCTGGCTTTGAATGATTTTCCTGTTGCTGTCCTTCATTGTGCGCTCAGAGTGGTTTTTGTTTTTATTTTGCAGTGACGCAATTGCTTTAAGCTCTGTGGAAAGGATGTTTTGAAAGATTTAATTTTGTATCGAGAAATCCTGTAAAAATCCCCCACCCTTGTTCATTACGGCTGCAGGGTTAGTGTTTTCACTTCTTCAGTTCTCCCATGATGAATATAGGAGCTTCAGATGTATTGTCTTATATGTATTTGATGCAGTCAGCATTAAAAGCCTGGGTTAGTATGTGTATAATTGCTGCAGTAGTGTTCTTAAAAATTCTAGTTTGCAAGACAGCTAGGCTTTTTGGTGCCGGAGATGCAATTAAAGCATCGTAAAAGTTTGGGCTCATGGATTTTTATTTACAGTAAGAGGCTTGCCTAAAGAGTAGTTAATTAGAGACATTGTATTCAGTTTAGTGAGATGATGCCGTTAATGGGAGGAGCCAGGGGTTGAAGCAGTCAGATGTTAACGGTGTTCAGAATTTTTGGGTGGAAGATGAGTTGAGAAGGTTTCTGAAGAAAAATAGCCATAGATTCTGCATTATTCTAACAGGGTGTCAGGTCTCTTTCTCTAAGCTGTCTCCAAAGATCTCTCTTTCTCCAAGTGAAGTATTGAAGACATCCAGCAAGTATTCCTTTTTTAAAAATTTAGAGTACCCAATTATTTTGTATCCCCAATAATGGGCAATTTAGCGTGACCAATCCACCTAACCTGCACATCTTTTGGTTGTGGGGGTGAAACCCGTGCAGACAAGGGGAGAATGTGCAAACTCCTACGGACAGTAACCCAAGGCCAGGATTCAAACCCGGGTTCTCAGTGCCGCAGTCCCAGTGTTAACCACTGCGCCACATGCTACCCCTCCAACAAGTATTTCTGAGTGCTAACTGTATTAAGTGAATATGGATCTGAAATGTTTTTATTGTTTGAGTGGAAATAAAGGTAGCAGTTAAGGTTTATTGTGTTACTGTGTTGATTAGCATCGTTTAAGGGGTAATTGTGAGCTATTTTCAGGTGTGATGTTAAAGATAATTTAATACCGTGTTCGTAATAACGTTTGTTTTAATATACCATATCCCTTTTTTGCGTGAAAGCACTTGTGGAGCGAGATATCCTTTCCTCATAGTCTTACAAAATTAAAAGAAAATATTGGGGTTTTGGTCCAGTATCCTAGCCACTGTTGGGGCCTGCCCCGGGATCGTAATACCTCTTTGCTTTTACAAAATCAAAATCAAGGATTGGGCCACTTGTAGTTTTGACCTACAAGAGAGAGTATACTGTGAGCACAGAATGAGACCACTTTGCCCATTGAGCCTGTGCTGACTTTCTTTTATAAGGCTAACGAATTAGTCCCATTCTCCGTAAACCTGTATGTTTTTCCCCTTCAAGCATTTGGCAGTTTAACAAAAAGTAAAGCGAAAAGTTGTCTAGAATTTAATAGAGGTTTTGCTGCAGGTAGTCCTTGAAGTATAGAAATTTTGGCAATTAAATTTGGGTAAGAGTCCGGCATTGGATGCGGACATATTAAGGTTTATAGCAGCGTTGGAATTCAAAGTCCAATACACCTGATTCAAAAGATGAATGGCGGTTTGGCATGTTTGGCTGTACCATTTGCTGTCCTGTGACATGCAGAGAGCTGTCCCTTGGATGTGGGCTTGAGAGTGGGAAAGGCACTCTCTCAATCCTACTACTCTGCAAGCTGAATTGACCAAAACAGTACTTGTGGTGTAATTAAAGGGGATGTGTCGACAAAACGGTTCCGGTATCCAGCTGAGGTATTATCGGTCAAGGCCGCAAATGTGGTTGTTAGGCCGTGTGAACGAGACGTTGGTTTTAAATCTGTATTTTGTCACATCCATTTTTGTAATACTGAAAACCTTCCTCTACTCATTAATCAAATCAAATGCTGGGAATTTCTGTACAGGTTTCATGCACAACCATCATCATCAGTGCTCCCTGTAGCACTGGGTTGTACATGTTGCAATGAGAGTTAATGTACATGAGCAATAATGAAAATACTAATATAATTATACACTTCTTGTTCAAACCTTATAAAAGGGGAAGGTGTTTTGAACCAGCTTTCCATTGTAATTTAGGGTGAGACAGATAACTCTTGGAAATCATCCATTTGCCTCCAGTGGGGCCAGTTGTGGCAGAAGAGATGGTCTAGGACTGAATATAGGTCCCAAGCCTTAATAGGGAACTGGGAATTTACCTCAGTGGAGGTTGATTCTCAATGCCTTTTGACCCCCTTAGGAGCTGAACATACAGAAATAATTGTTCAGCTGCTTCAGCCTGGGAAGACCCTTGTTCCCACTTAACTGAAAGTTTTTGTACTGCTCTGACTTAGTCCTTAGAATGGGGTGACTGCCTCCAAAATCCCATTACAGGACTGTGCCACTCTCCACATGAACAGATAGCCACAATTGGGTTGGCATCTAAGCCAGAGCTCAGGTCCAGGAGGAAGATACAGGCTGTTGTATGTCCCCTGGCAGAATTCGATCGTGTCATCTCGGGGCCGGGATGTTGAGGGTTCATCTTCCACAGGTTTAGGATGTAGATGTAAATTGCTTAGCAATGTAAATGAGGAAGGTTAAATTCCTCTTCTAATCTTTGGGTGCTTTCCACCGTGAGTGTGCTACAGTTGACCTCAGTATCCTGGAATAGGGTGGGGTGTGTTTGTATTCCAAGCTGAAGTCCTGCTGTTCAGTGAGAATATGGTGACATAAGGTGAGGACAGGCTTGACGTGTTGTCCTGCTGATCCCAGATCCACATGAAGAATACTGCCAGGGGCAAAATAGAAGACGTCCAGCACTAATGGGACAGTGCACAGCGGTCTCGTCCCCGACCCAGTCTGAGGACAGTGCACAACAGTCTTGCCTTCTGATACAGTCTGAGGACAGTGCACAGTAGTCTCACCCTCTGATACAGTCTGAGGACAGTGCACAACAGTCTCGCACTCTGACACAGCCTGAGTTCAGTGTACAACAGTCGCACTCTCCTGAACCAGTCTGACAGTACAACAGTCTCCCTCTTGGTGATCCAATCTGCGGACAGTGTACAACAATCACCCCCTAAGTGACCCAGTGTGAGCACAGTGTACAACAATCACCCCCTCAGTGACCCAGTGTGAGGACAGTGTACAACAGTCACCCCCTCAGTGACCCAGTCTGAGGACAGTGTACAACAGTCTCCCCCTCGGTGATCCTGTCTGAGGACAGTGTACAACAATCTCCCCCTCGCTGATCCAGTCGGAGGACAGTGCACAAACAGCCTTGCCCTTGCTGGTCCAGTCTGAGGACAGTGCTCAACAATCACATCCTCGCTTATCCAGTCTGAGGACCGTGTACAGCAATCACATCCTCGCTTATCCTGTCTGAGGACCATGTACAACAATCTCGCCCTCGCTGATCCAGTCGGAGGACAGTGCGCAAACAGTCTTACCCTCGCTGGTCCAGTCTGAGGACAGTGCTCAACAATCACATCCTCGCTTATCCAGTCTGAGGACCGTGTACAGCAATCACATCCTCGCTTATCCAGTCTGAGGACCGTGTACAACAATCTCACCCTCGCTGATCCAGTCGGAGGACAGTGCACAAACAGTCTTACCCTCGCTGGTCCAGTCTGAGGACAGTGCTCAACAATCACATCCTCGCTTATCCAGTCTGAGGACCGTGTACAACAATCTCACCCTCGCTGATCCAGTCGGAGGACAGTGCACAAACAGCCTTACCCTTGCTGATCCAGTTTGAGGACAGTGTGCAGCAGTCTCACCCTACTCAGTCTGAGTCGTAAGTTTGCGGACGACACAAAGTTGGTGGAATTGCGGATAGCAATGAGGACTGTCAGAGGATACAGCAGGATTTAGATCATTTGGAGACTTGGGCAGCGAGATGGCAGATGGAGTTTAATCTGGACAATTGTGAGGTAATGCATTTTGGAAGGTCTAATTACAGGTAGGGAATATACAGTGAATGCTAGAACCCTCAAGAGTATTGACAGTTAGAGAGATCTTGGTGTACAGGTCCACAGATCACTGAAAGGGGCAACACAGGTGGAGAAAGTAGTCATGAAGGCATACGGCATGCTTGCCTTCATTGGCCGGGGCATTGAGTATAAAAATTGGCAAGCCATGTTGCAGCTGTTAGAACCTTAGTTAGGCCACACTTGGAGTATAGTGTTAATTCTGGTTGCCACACTACCAGAAGGATGTGGAAGCTTTAGAGAGGGTGCGGAAGAGATTTACCAGGATGTTGCCTGGTATGGAGGACATTAGCTATGAGGAGAGGTTGAATAAACTTGGTTTGTTCACACTGGAATGAAAGAGGTTGAGGGACGACCTGATAGAGGTCAACAAAATTATGAGGGGCATAGACAGAGTGGATAGTCAGAGACTTGTTCCCAGGGTAGAAGGGTCAATTACTAGGGGGCATAGGTTTAAGGTGCGAGGGGCAAGTTTTAGAGGAGATATGTGAAGCAAATTTTTTTTTTTTTACACAGAGGGTAGTGGGTGCCTGGAACTCGCAGCCAGAGGAGGTGGGGGAAGCAGGGACGATAGTGATGTTTAAGGGCCATCTTGACAAATACATGAATAGGATGGGAATAGAGGGATACGGATCCCGGAAGTGTAGAAGGTTTTAGTTTAGACGGGCTGCATGGTTGGCGCAGGCTTGGAGGGTCGAAGGACCTGTTCCTGAGCTGTGCTTTTCTTTGTTCTTTGTTCTACTTATAGTGGTGTACAATCCGTCCAGCGCCTTCTTCAAATTTACCTGGGATGGGATGTAGACCGCTGTGATGATGGCAGAAGTGAACACCCGTGGAAGGTTGTATGGGCTGCACTTCATAGTCAGGTATTTCAGGTCTCAAATTGAATGGCACAGTCCGGGAAGGCAGGAGTGAGCCACGTCTCTTGTGAAACAGAACACACACTGCAGTCTCCCCTCTGAGAGATAAATCTAGCGTTAAGCTCGTCCAGCTTGTTTTCGATTGCTTGGACATTTGTCTGACAGGTTCTTGAGTGCTGGTTGTGATTTCCGGTCGCCGGGGTTGCAAGTTCGCGATCCGGTCGGGCCCACCTTTTGGACTGTTTGGGTCTTTGCTTTTTTGTGGGGGGACAGCTTCTCCAGTCCCACCACATAACTGAAGTCCTTGAGATCTGCTATCATTATGTCATGCTCTTCTTCAGTGGTAATCTTTGAGACCGAGTATCTGGGAATGTAAAACTAGCGAATTATTCCCATGGTCACCTGAGTTTATTTGGACGGAACAGTGGCTGGGAGAGATGGAATACTTACAGATTGTGCACTGAATTAATGTCGCAGAAATATAATGTACGCTGCCTTTGGGCTTCCTGTTCATTTGGTTTTCATTGCCCTTTATTCCTTTTTTCAATAAATTTAGATCACCCAATGATTTTTTCCAATTAAGGGGCAATTTAGTGCGGTCAATCCACCTACTCTGCACATTTTTGGGTTGTGGGGGTGAAACCCATGCAAACGGGGAGAATGTGCAAACTCCACACGGACAGTGACCCAGAGCCGGGAGCGAACCTGGGACCTCAGCGCAGTGAGGGAGCTGTGCTAACCACTAGGCCACCATGCTGCCCTCCTTTATTCCACTGCTGAGTTTGACCAAAATTTGCTCCAAGGAATTTGTGGATGCAGGCTGCCTAAAAACTCTTGGAGCCTGGGAATAGGAGTAGCCCTTTGAGCCTGCTGTAATAACTGATCTGTGACATGACTGGACCAACCCTAGTTTCGTCTCCTTTGATACTTTTGGTGAATAAAAATGTAATTTAATAATTGACCTGGCATCAATTACCAGAGCTGGGCTGACAGGTGGCAAATGGAGTTTAATGCAGAAAAGTGTGAGGTGATTCATTTTGGAAGGAATAACGGGAAGACAGAGTACTGGGCTAATGGTAAGATTCTTGGTAGTGTGGACGAGCAGAGAGATCTCGGTGTCCATGTCCATAGATCCCTGAAAGTTGCCACCCAAGTTGAGAGGGTTGTTACGAAAGCGTACGGTGTGTTATTTAAAAAAAAGATTTTCAAAAACATATCAAAAACAGAAAATAACAACAAGAAAATAGTATTAACAACAACAAAAAGAAAAACACACTAACCCCGAAAACCCACGCTTGGGGGCCTCGCATCCTTCCATTGAAGCAAGATCCTCCGCCGGGCTACTCGGGATGCAAAGGCCAGAACACCGGCCTCTTTCGCCTCCTGCACTCCCGGCTCCACTGCAACCCCAAAAATTGCGAGTCCCCAGCTTGGCTTGACCCCGGATCCTACCACCCTAGACACCGTCCTTGCTACCCCCTTCCAAAACTCCCCCAGTGCTGGGCATGCCCAGAACATATGGGCGTGGTTCGCTGGGCTCCCCGAGCACCTGGCACACCTGTCTTCATCCCCGAAAAACCTACTCATCCTCGTCCCGGTCATGTGGGCCCTATGCAGCACCTTGAACTGTATGAGGCTAAGCCTCGCACAGGAAGAGGAGGAATTCACTCTTTCCAGGGCATCCGCCCACGTCCCCTCCTCAATCTCCTCACCCAGCTCCTCTACCCATTTACCCTTCAGCTCCTCCACCAAGGCCTCATCCACCTCCTGCATGACGTGGTATATGTCCGAAATCCTCCCTCCTCCAACCCACACCCCCGAGAGTACCCTGTCCCGTACCATGTGGTGGCAGCAGAGGGAACCCCTCCACCTGCCGCCTGGCAAACGCCCTAACCTGCATGTACCTAAACATGTTCCCCGGGGGAGCCCAAACTTCCCCTCTAACTCACCCAGGCTCGCAAACCTCCCATCCACAAACCGGTCCCTCAACCTCCTAATCCCTACCCTGTGCCAGCCCAGAAACCCGCCATCGATGCTCCCTGGAACAAACCGGTGGTTCCCCCGTATCGGGGACTCCATCGAGCCCCCTACCTACCCCCTTGGCCGTCTCCATTGCCCCCAAATTTTGAGGGTAGCCGCCACCACCGGGCTCGTGGTATACCTCGTTGGACGGAGCGGCAACGGCGCCGTTACCAGCGCCTCCAGGCTCGTGTCCACGCAGGACACCATCTCCATCCTCTTCCATGCTGCCCCTGCCCTGTCCATTACCCACTTACGCACCATCGCTGCATTGGCAGCCCAATAGTACCCACAGAGGTTGGGCAACGCCAGCCCCCCCCCCCCCCCCCCCCCCCCCCCTATCCCTGCCCCGCTCCAAAAACACCCTTCTCACCCTCTGAGCCCCATGCGCCCATACAAATCCCGTAATACTCCTGTTGACCATCCTAAAAAAGGCCTTTGGGATAAGGCTGGGGAGGCACTGGAACAGGAACAAAAACCTTGGGAGCACCGTCATCTTGACGGACTGCACCCTGCCCGCCAGCGACAGCGGCAACATGTCCCATCTTTTGAACTCCTCCTCCATTTGCTCCACCAGCCTAGTGAGGTTAAGCTTGTGAAGGGCCCCCAGCTCCTAGCCACCTGGACTCCCAGGCACCGAAAGCTCTTCCCCGCCCTTTTCAGCGGGAGCCTACCAATCCCCTCCTCTTGATCCCCCGGCTGCACAACGAACAGCTCACTCTTACCCAGGTTGAGCTTGTACCCAGAAAAGCCCCCAAATTCCCTAAGGATCTGCGTCACCTCCGGCATTCCCCCCATTGGGTCCGCCACAGAAAGCAACAAGTCATCTGCGTATAATGACACTCGGTGCTCCTCCCCACCCCGCACCAGACCCCTCCAATTCCTCGACTCCCTCAACGCCATGGCCAGGGGCTCAATTGCCAACGCAAAGAGCAAAGGGGACAGGGGACACCCCTGCCTCGTCCCCCGGTACAACCAAAAGTACTCCGATCTCCTCCTATTCGTGGCTACGCTCGCCATCGGGGCCTCATATAACAGCCTCACCCAACTGACAAACCCCTCACCGAACCCAAACCTTTCCAGCACCTCCCACAAGTACCCCCACTCAACCCTATCAAAGGCCTTCTCCGCGTCCAATGCTACCACTATCTCCGCCTCCCCTTCTACCGCCGGCATCATTATAACATTCAGAAGCCTACGTATATTGGTGTTCAGCTGCCTTCCCTTCACAAAACCTGTCTGGTCCTCATGAATGACCCCCGGCACACAGTCCTCTATCCTTGTGGCCAAGATCTTCGCCAACAGCTTGGCATCCACATTTAACAATGAGATCGGCCTACATGATCCACACTGTAGGGGTCCTTGTCCCGTTTAAGGATCAAGGAAATCAGCGCCCGTGACATAGTCGGGGGCAAAGCCCCCCCCTCCCTTGCCTCGTTAAAGGTCCTAACCAACAGGGGGCCCAACAGGTCTGCATACATTTTGTAAAATTCGACTGGAAATCCATCCGGTCCCGGCGCCTTCCCCGACTGCATGCTGCCTATCCCTTTGACAAGCTCCTCCAGCTCAATCGGCGCCCCCAGCCCCTCCACCTGTCCCTCCTCCACCATCGGAAATCTCAGCCTATCCAAAAAGCACCCCATCCCCCTCCCCTCCACCGGGGGCTCGGACCGGTACAATTCCCCATAAAAGTCCCTGAAGACCCCATTAATGTCCACCCCTCCCTTCGCACCACATTGCCTCCCCTATCCGTCACTCCCGCGTCTCGCTTACGTAGCTGATGCGCCAGCATCCGACTCGCCTTCTCCCCATATTCGTACACCGCTCCCTGTGCCTTCCTCCACTGAGCTTCGCCTTTCCGGTGGTCAGCAAGTCGAACTTGGCCTGAAGGTTACGTCGCTCCCCCAACAGTCCCTCCTCCGGAGCCTCCGCGTATCTCCTGTCCACCCTCACCATCCCCCCCACCAACCTCTCCCTCTCTCTTTGCTCTCCCCTCTCCCTATGGGCTCGGATGGAAATCAACTCCCCTCTAATCACCGCCTTCAATGCCTCCCAAACCGTCCCCACCCGGACCTCCCCATTATCATTGGCCTCTAAGTATCAGTTGATACACCCCCGAACCCGCCCGCCCACCTCTCATCCGCCAGCAGTCCCACCTCCAGGCGCCAGAGCGGGCGCTGGTCCCTCTCCTCCCCTAGCTCAAGGTTTACCCAGTGCGGGGCATGGTCCGAAATGACTATGGCTGAATACTCGGCATCCTTCTCCCTCGAAATCAGCCCCCTGCTCAGGACAAAAAATCGATCCGGGAATAGGCTTCATGCACGTGGGAAAAAAATGAATACTCCCTGGCCCTCGGCCTCGCGAACCTCCAAGGATCCCCCCCCCCAATCTGGTCCATAAACCCCCTCAACACCTTAGCTGCCGCGGGCCTCCTGCCCGTCCTGGACATGGATCGATCCAATGGGGGATCCAGCACTGTGTTAAAGTCCCCCCCCAGTATCAGTCTCTAGATCCGGAATGCGGCCCAGCATGCGCCGCATAAAACCCGCATTGTCCCAATTTGCGGCATAGACATTCACCAGCACCACCCGCTCCCCTTGCAACTTGCCGCTCACCATCACATATCTCCCTCCACTGTTAGCCACCAACTTTGACGCCTCAAACGACACCCTTTTTCCCACCAGAATCGCCACCCCCCGATTTTTTGCATCCAGCCCCGAATGAAACACCTGGCCTACCCAGCCCTTCCTCAGTCTAACCTGGTCCGCCACCTTCAGGTGCGTCTCCTGGAGAATAGCCACGTCCACCGTCAGCCCCTTCAGGTGCGTAAACACCCGGGCCCCTTTGACTGGCCCATTCAGCCCCCTCACATTCCAAGTTATCAGCCGGATCAGAGGGCTCCCTGCCCCCCTCCCCTGCCGACTAGTCATAACCCGTCCCCTGCCCGCCCCAGGTCAGCGCCCCTCCCAGCCACGTTACTCCCTCCATAGCACTCCCGTGAGCCAGCTAACTTCTGCTGACCCCGGCGACTCCCGCCACACCTCCGACCCCCCCCCCCCCCCAACGTGGGGCTACTCCTCCTCCCCCAGACCCATCAGCAGACCCTCCTCCTCCCCCTCCCGTTCTTGCGCGGGAAAAAAGCCCGCGCTTCTCAGCTCCGACCCCGCCCCCATCCACCCTCAGCGCAGGAAACAGAAGAAAAGCCCGCGCTTTCCCTCTGCCTGACCCCGCCCACTTTTTCTTGGGCGCTGCCACCGCTATTTTGCTGGCCCCACTCTTGGTCAAGACCATAGACCACTGGGGATCCGCTGCAGACACCTTCCCACGTCGGGAACCGTCGAGCAAGTACCGCTGGGGGCCCTTAAAAGAGCCCAAAAGTCCGTTCCTGGCGGGAGCTGCCAAACGTGCGGCTTAGCTCCGCATAGCTGCAACCGGAAGTCTGTGTTAGCTTTTATTGGTAGAGGAATTGAGTTTCGGAGCCATGAGGTCATGTTGCAGTTGTACAAAACTCTGGCGCGGCCGCATTTGGAGTATTGCGTGCAGTTCTGGTCGCCAGATTATAGGAAGGATGTGGATGCATTGGAAAGGGTACAGGGGAGATTTACAAGGATGTTGCCTGGTATGGAGGGAAGATCTTTTGAGGAAAGGCTGAAGGACTTGAGGCTGTTTTCGTTAGAGAGAAGAAGGTTAAGAGGTGACTTAATTGAGGCATACAAGATGATCAGAGGATTAGATAGGGTGGACATTGAGGGCCTTTTTCCTTGGATGGTGATGTCCAGTATGAGGGGACATAGCTTTAAATTGAGGGGAGATAGATATAGGACAGATGTCAGGTACGTTCTTTACTCAGAGAGTACTGTAGTAAGGGCGTGGAATGCCCTGCCGGCAACAGTAGTGGACTCGCCAACACTAAACGCATTCAAATGGTCATTGGATAGGCATATGGACGATAAGGGAATAGTGCAGAGGGACTTTAGAGGGGTTTCACAGGACGGCGCAACATTGAGGGCCGAAGGGCTGTACTGCGCTCTAATGTTCTGTGTTCTATGTTCTATTTGCAGAAATGAATTCCAAACTTCTACCAGTCTTTGTGTGTCAAAAGTGTTTCCTAATTTCACTTCTAAATTTCTGGTTCTACGACATTGGCTATGTTCTCTGGTCCTCGAACCGTCAACCAGCGGAAACCGTTTCTTTCTGCCTACTTTGTTTTTTTGAAATGCATTCATGGGATGTACACATTGTTGGCTGACCCAACATTTAATGTCCATCCCTAATTTTCCTTGAACTGAGGGCATTTAAAAGTCAACCTGTGGGTCTGGAGTCACATGTAGGCCAGACCAGGTCAGGATGACAAATTTTCTTCACTTTAAAAAAAAAAATTATTCAAGGCATTTTCATATAAACAAACAAAACCAGAACAACCAAACAACTATACAAACAACCAACACCCACTCCCCCTCTGCTTCCCTAATACCACCCCCTTCTCACATTCTGCCTTCCCCATTTTAACCCCTTTATAACCCCCTTATCCTCCTCCCGCTGACCCCTCCAACCTCCTTAAAGAATGACGAGGACGCGTTCATGCTCCGCAAGGCCTCTGCCCACGGGCGAAATTCTCCGACCCCCCGCAGGGTCAGAGAATCGCCCGGGGCCGCCGAAAATCCCGCCCCCGCCGTGGCAGAAATTCTCCGCCACCTGGGAATTGGCGGGGGCGGGAATCGCGCCACGTCGAGCGACGAGCCCCCTGCGGCGATTCTCCGGCCCGTGATGGGCCGAAGTCCCGCCGCTGGGAGGCCTCTCCCGCCGCCGAGGTTTGAACCACCTCTGTGGCGGCAGGATCGGCGGCGCGAGCGGGCCCCCAGGGTCCTGAGGGGCGATTGGACCCGGGGGGGTGACCCCACGGTGGCCAGGCCCGCGATCGGGGCCCACCAATCGGTGGGCGAGCCAGTGCCATGGGGGCACTCTTTCCCTTCCGCCGCCACGGCCTCCGCCATGGCGGAGGCAGAAGAGAATCCCCAGCGTGCATGCGCCGGTGGTGCCGCTGACGTCACCACCAGCGCATGCGCGAACCGTCGAAGGCCTTTCAGCCAGCCTCGGCGTCGGGCGGCAGGCCTGAAAGGCCGCTGGTGCAGATTTTTGCGGCAGTCGGCGTGGTGCCAACCGTTCCGGCGTGGGCCTAGCCCCCAAAGGTGCGGAGAATTCCGCACCTTTTGGGAGGCCCGACGCCGGAGTGGTTGTCGCCACTCCCCTACGCCGGGACCCCCTGCCCCGCCGGGTAGGGGAGAATGCCGCCCCACGTTTCAATCCCACCCCCTCCCAGCCCTCCTCACACTTACGCTTTGTGTCCCCCACCAGGACTCCCTCCCAATCCATCAACTCCTTATAGACATCTGACACCTTCTCATCTCGTTCCTCGACAGCACGTTGTCTTGAAACCCAGGGATGGCACCTCTCTCCTTCCAAAGTTCTGGATCTGCAGGTATCTAAAGCCGTTCCCCCTGGGCAAATTGTAGTATTCCTTCAGGTCCTCCAACTTCGCAAATTCGCACCCTATGAACAGATCGCCAAATCGTTCAAGCCCGCCAGTCCCAAATGCTGCTTCCACTGCCCCACATTCTTATGGCCAACACCGCCACTGGGCTCACGGAGTACCTGGCCGATGAGAACGGCAGAGGTGCCGACAACAAACCCTCAAACATGTTCCCCTACATGATGCTGCCTCCAACCACACCATCACACCGTGCCGACCCCGCCCCCACGATCCCCCCTCGCCTCCATTCCAGGAAAGTCCGCGTAACCCTCTGGGAATTCCCCACCCACATACATCCAGAGATCAACGCAGTGACCTTCTTAAAAAATGACATGGGGTTGAAGATTGGGAGGTTCTGGAACACAAATAGAAACCTTGGCAGCACCGCCATTTTTATTGTCTGCACCTGCCCCGCCAGCAGCAGCACATCCCACCTCTTGAAATCTACTTTCATCTGCTTCACCTGCCGAGTGAGGTTCAACTTGTGCAGCTGTGCCCAGTCCCGCGTTACCTGGATACTCAAGTACCTAAAGCTCATCCCCACCACTAAACGGCAACTCCCCTAACCTCCTTTCCTGCCCTTCAGTCTCAATCGGGAACACCTCTCTCTTTCCCATATTGAACTTGCATCTTGAAAATCGGCCAAATTCCTCTAAAATCCCACGATGCCTCCGATACTGCCCCACGGGTCTGAAATATACAGCAACAGGTCGTCCACAAATAATGGGACCCTGTGCTTGACGTGCCCCCCGCCCCTCCCCGCTAAATCCCTTTCCTTGATGCCCTAAGCATACCTCGCTGCAACCCGCTGGGTTCGTCCGCACACTCTCGACCGGCGCCTTATGCAGCAACCGGACCCAGTCTACAAATTCCTGCCCAAACTCAAACAGCCCCAACACCTCCATGTTCAAACAAATTTTAATTTAAACACTGAATTAACCACATTAACAACAAAGAAATAGCTTTACAGATAACAATTAAAACAGTTCTTAAGTAAAAGGAAGACTTACTCGCTACACCTGCACTAAATATTCTAATTAGCAAACCAATATAGTTCAAATACCACTTATAAATAAAGTTAACAATCAAGTTTAGTTGCTTTCCTCTGCAGAATCCTTGAGAGAACCTTTTAGGAGCAAACTCCAAGACACTTCTTAGGAGACTAAATCCTATGATAAACTGAAACTATAGAAAGACCTGGCTCCTCCCCTTAATTACATAATCTTTACCCAATGTATAAGGCATTCTTTTTTTAAATTTAAAGTACCAAATAATTTTTTTCTCAATTAAGTGGCAATTTAATGCAGCCAATCTACCGACCCTGCACATCTTTAGGTTGTGGGGGTGAAACTTCCGCAGACACGGGAGAATGTGCAAACTCCACACGGACAGTGACCCGGGACCGGCATCGAATCCGGGTTCTCTGCGCCGTGAGGCAACAGTGCTAACCACTGCGCCACCATGCCCCTGTATAAGGAATCCTTATGTCTTCTCCCACAAGTTGAGGGAAGATGGAATCAGGGTATTGAACTTGATCAGCCATGATCATAATGAATGGCGGGTCAGGCTCGAAGGGCAAATGGCCTCCTATTTTCTATGTATGTCTCATGACCTGGTTAGTCAGGACCAAATACAATATAGATCATAGAACATTACAGCGCAGTACAGGCCCTTCGGCCCACGATGTTGCGCCGTCCTGTGAAACCCCTCTAAAGTCCCTCTGCACTATTCCCTTATCGTCCATATGCCTATCCAATGACCATTTGAATGCGTTTAGTGTTGGCGAGTCCACTACTGTTGCCGGCAGGGCATTCCACGCCCTTACTACAGTACTCTCTGAGTAAAGAACGTACCTCTGACATCTGTCCTATATCTATCTCCCCTCAATTTAAAGCTATGTCCCCTCGTGCTGGACATCACCATCCGAGGAAAAAGGCTCTCACTGTCCACCCTATCTAATCCTCTGATCATCTTGTATGCCTCAATTAAGTCACCTCTTAACCTTCTCTCTAACGAAAACAGCCTCAAGTCCTTCAGCCTTTCCTCATATGATCTTCCCTCCATACCAGGCAACATTCTTGTAAATCTCCTCTGTACCCTTTCCAATGCTTCCACATCCTTCCTATAATGTGGCGACCAGAACTGCACACAATACTCCAAATGCGGCCGCACCAGAGTTTTGTACAACTGCAACATGACCTCATGGCTCCGAAACTCAATTCCTCTACCAATAAAAGCTCACACACTGTACGCCTTCTTATCTCTCATAAATTATCTATGCCCCAGGGACCTCCAACTCAAAACAATATTCCATTAGCCGCCTCTGTGTAAACTCTGAGTAAATGCTTCTTAAATCTATCAGCAGAACACTCCCCCTCCAAAGGCAAGGATTACCTCACTTTTAGGGCCCCTTAATCACAGCTTTATCAGATATACAGGCATTTTAAACCAACTTTTAATAACATTACTGCAATAAATATAAAATATACCAATTCCTTACATTCATCACACCAGGTAAAGATGGCGGGTTTCCTTCCTTAAAGGACATTCGTGAACCAGATGGGTTTTTACAACATAGTTTGATAATTGATAGTGTCATGGTCACCATACTGAGACTGGCTTTATATTCCAAATGTATTACTTGAATTTAGCTTCCACCAGCTGTTGTGGTGGGATTTGTACCTATGACCCCAGAGTATTACACTGGGCCTGTGAGTTACTAGTCTTCATCTCCCACCCATAACAACATTAAAGAGTGAAACGAAAGCAGGATCCTTATGACGAAGGACCATGCTTAAACTGCCAATTTCCCTGCCTTTACATCCAGATTTCGAATGCAATGTCAAGCTGTGGACCTATCTGCCCCCCAGGTGGATATAAAAGATTCCATGGCACCATTTGGAAGAAGAGCCTGGAGGGTTCTCTCTGGTATGCTCAACTAATACAGATTGTATGGTTATCATATTATTGTTCATAGGAGTTTGTTTTGTGCAAATTGCCTGCCATGTTTTATATGTTACACAAATGACCACACTTCAACAACGATTCATTGTCTGTATGGGGCTCTGAAACTTCGGAGATTGTGAAGGACATATTATAAGGTGGCACAGTGGGTAGCACTATTGTTAGGGACCCAGGTTCAATTCTGGCCTTGGGTGACTGTGTAGAGGTTGCATGTTCTCCTGTCTGCGTGGGTTTCCTTTGGGTGCTCTGGTTTCCTTCCATGGTCCAAAGATGTGCAGGTTAGGTCGATTGGCCACTAAATTGCCCCTTAAGTGTGCAGGTCATCAAGCTCCCCTAAGATTAGATAATGCAACATTTAGATGAAGGATAAAGCTGTGTGTACACTCTATCTGTTTTGCTCTATCTGAATTGTACCCCGGAAGTGAAATTCCATCTCTTGAGATATTATTTACATTCACTTCTCCAGTCCTTGGACCTTTGTCCTTAAAATGGCTTCTTTTCTTTGCCCAGTCAACTCTGAAGTCGTGAAAGTCAGTTATTATAATAGAATACTTCTTAGCCATGACCTATGGTTAATCGGAGAATACTGGTTATTTGTCCCATATAGCCATTCCTGCTTTTCCTGGATGTAGGTGGAGGTCTGACTCTGACACTGAAGAGGCAGACCTCCCTGTGGTCCTGAGTACCGGGGAAGACTCTTCGGTTGTGCTCTTCAAGTACTTTAAATACAAAGTAGGCTGGAGCTTGAAATTTGATCCCCCAGTGATTCCAACCCTGATGTTAAGCCTTTGCTGCAGAATTTCCAGCCTTTAAGGTTCTTTTCTCCTTGTACCAAGTTTAACAATCACCAGGCCACCAAGCACTTGTAATAATCTTGGCTGGATTGTGCCCAATAATCAAGTTAGTTGAGATGATTTTTTTGACTCTCTGCTGCCTTTACATCATGTTTAGGGTCAACAGAAAAGTAACAAAGCCGGTTCACTTGAGAACACAGTAGCAAAGAGAATGAGTTCACGTACTAGATTACTAGAAATAATCAAGACTTTGTAGACAAGGCATAGCTAAATATACAGACACTTTTGCATTCTGAGGCTTTGCACCTAGAACCAATAGATTAATTACTTTTTTAGAGGGAACTGCTGCACTCTTGGTTAAAACAGCCCCCTCATGATTTAATTGACTGCTCTGTTGCTCGATTGTAACCTGCTGTCATTCATGGCTGTGGATTTCAGCTTTCTGTCATCTTCCTGTCTGAGATATTGAAGATAACTATTGGGGTCTCTTTTGGGATGAGTGGCACATCTCTTGGAGATCAGCTTTAAAACAAAACCCACAGAGCCTCAGAGAGGTTTGAAGGGGCTTCTTTAATCCTTGACAATGGCCTTGAGTGTATTTCAAAATAATTCTCTGGGGTTGATGAATTTGTATTTAAAAAAAAATTTCTGTCATTTCTGACATGCAAGAAGACGACTTCTGCCTTTGTGAATTTCAAGATGCATGTCTGTCATGTTGCCTCGTGAATCTATTATGTAAGATGTATTATGTTTACAGCACAGAAACATACCCCTCAGCCCATCAGATCTGTGCTGGTGATTATGTTCCACACAAGCCAATTACTGCCCTTTTCCATCCAACCCCATCTAAAAGGTCTGGCGGCTTATATAGTTGAATGTAAACTTTATTGGTGACCTACAACTATATATCCAAGGTACTGCCAGGCATGGGTGCTTTTTTCATGCTGGCTCCTGCATACAGTCTACCATCATGTGAGACTTTATATCGTATTATGGGTATATTATACCTGTACTCCAGTCTCTCATGAACTCTTCTTCTCCCAAACAATATATACCAACAATATATCCTCCTATTCTTTTCTCCCTCATGTATTTGACTTCCCTGAAAAGTGCTGCCATGCTGTTCTCCTCAACAACTCCCTGTGGTAGGGAGCTACACATTCTGATCACTGCCTGGTTGACGATTATCTTGTACTTGTGGCCCCAAGGCGTCGTCCAAGAGGCTATGTCTGCCCTACTAAATCTTCTATAACTTAACGCCTGTCAGGTCACCCGTCAGTTTCTTTTAGTCAGAGAAAAGATTCCCAACCTTCCTTTTAAAAAAAATATTTTTATTAAAGTTTTGCACTGTACATTTAGAGATAGATGAGACGGTTACAGTTTACATGTTGTTCCTTTTTGGCGTCCTTTACTTCACCATGGGTGGTTGTTCGGTGTTTGTCTCTGCGCAGTGCCCGCCTTCTCCCTTCCTTCTCCCTGTCGTTTGGCCTTCTCTCCGTTCTTTTCCACTCTTCCCATCCTGTTGTCTGCCTGCTTTTTGAGGGATCTTTTTCATGTGACCTTGGGCAGCACGGTGGCATGGTGGTTAGCATAAATGCTTCACAGCTCCAGGGTCCCAGGTTCGATTCCCGGCTGGGTCACTGTCTGTGTGGAGTCTGCACGTCCTCCCCGTGTGTGCGTGGGTTTCCTCCGGGTGCTCCGGTTTCCTCCCACAGTCCAAAGATGTGCAGGTTAGGTGGATTGGGCACGCTAAATTGTCCGTAGTGTCCTAAATAAGTAAGGTTAAAGAGGGGGTTGTTGGGTTACGGGTATGGGGTGGATGCGTGGGTTTGAGTAGGGTGATCATTGCTCGGCACAACATCGAGGGCCGAAGGGCCTGTTCTGTGCTGTACTGTTCTATGTTCTATGTTCTTGTGTTGGGCCCTCTGGTCCCCGTGTCGGCCACTCTCTGGCCTCCTCCTTGGTGTTTCCTCCTGTCTGTTTCTTTGTAGTACAGTTTTGGGGATTTTAGCATTTTTTCCTCCCCACACAAATATAATTTGTCTATTGTTTGAAAAAAGATCTTGGGGATTATAGATTGGTATGGATCTGAACAGGAAGAGGAACCTGGGCAGCACGAGGGCTGCAGCCTCCTCGCTGGGCAGAGACGGAGTGCATCCCATCTCGGTAGGTCCTTTTTTACTCCCTCTGCCAGACTGGTCAAGTTCCATTTGTGGATTTGTGTACAGTCGTGGGCTATCTGGATCCCCAGGTAGCGGAATTTGCTTGGGGCTATTTTAAATGGTAGACCCTCCAGCTCTGCCCCTCCCCCTCTCGGGTTCACCGGGACAACTTCACTTTTGCCCAGATTGAGTTTGTAGCCTGAGAAAGCTCCGAATTCTCCCAGGAGTCTTGTGGTTTCGTTCATGTTGTTTTGTGAGTCCGAGATGTAGAGGAGCAGGTCATCCGCACAGAGTGAGACTCTGAGCTCCCTGCTTCCTCTTCGGATTCCCCTCCAGCCTCTTACTCTCACAGAGCGATTGCCTCCTGCCCAATTGCCAGGGCGAACAAGAGCAGGCACAGCGGGCATCCCTACCTTGTGTCTCTGTGCAGCTGGAAGTATTCAGAGCTGGAAAAGATCCCCAACCTTTTCAAACTTTTTTGGGGGGGCATAATCTCCGTTCTGGTTGTTGGTTATTGAAGATGGCTGGTTCTTGCATGTGTGAAGTCATTTACATGCGTTCTAATGTAGCTGTGGAGTCTGATTGCAAATCTGCATGGCTTTCCACCATGTGGGCAAGAATAAATTATCTGATTTTGTTGGGACTGCCTAGTCTTTTTAGCTTGCTTCTTGTCTTTTGCTGTCTGTATTCTTTGCAGCTGGAAGGAAACAGCATCACTGCTTGAGATTGCACCCCAGGTCTGCCTTTATTGCTCCTTTTTCTCTGTCTGTGGTGGATGTGCCATATTTCCTGAGGTTCACCTTTAGTAATAATAATCGCTTATTGTCACAAGTGGCTTCAATGAAGTTACTGTGGAAAGCCCCTAGTCGCCACATTCCGGCGCCTGTTCGGGGAGGCCGGTATGGGAATTGAACCCGCGCTGCTGGCCTTGTTCTGTATTACAAGCCAGCTATTTAGCCCACTGCTAAACCACCCCTTTAAGGACTCCTTCAATCTTAATCTCTGCCTAACTCACATGCAGTGTCCAAGTTTAAGTTGCTAATAAATGACCACCTTCGGGATTTTATCGTCAGTGATATGTACTACATGTCCACTGCGTCTTAGATGGGGTCTGATGATGTTGCAGATATTTCTGCTCTTTGAATTACCCCAAATGTTGGGCACTTTGTCCTTCTATTTGATACCTTTGTAAAAGCTGGTTTTGTTGTAGATTTGGTGTCTTGTTTTCTCCTCAATTTCTTGGGTAAACGGGAAAATTCTGAGCTTGCACTGGCAATTCTATTTGTCACCTCGCTGTCAGTGCAGTAATTTCTGCACATTGTGTTTCCGAGATAGGTGCAGTTACCGACAGCCTTAATTGTGTCATTGATAGTCACAGTAGATGGGGTATAGTGTGAATTTGGATGTGGTTGGTGGAGTATCCCTGTCTTCCTTAAACCGTTGGTTAGCCCATGGTTGTCAGCCGCTATTGATGGTCCTTGATCATTTTTTACACAGAACATAGTGTAGAAGGAGGCCGTTCGGCCCATCGAGTCTGCACCGACCCACTTAAGTCCTTACTTCCACACTATCGCCGTAACCCAATAACCTCTCCGAACTCTTTGGGTGACTAAGGGCAATTTATCATGGCCAATCCATCTAACCTGCACGTCTTTGGACTGTGCGAGGAAACCGGAGCACCCGGAGGAAACCCACGCAGACACTGAGAGAACGTGCGGACTCCGCACAGACAGTGACCCAAGCTGGGAATCGAACCTGGGACCCTGGCGCTGTGAAGCCACAGTGCTATCCACTTGTGCTACTGTGCTGCCCCACATGGAGACCAGAACTATTCACAGTATCTTCTGTGTGGTCTAAGCAAAGCTCTTTGCAAGTTTAATGTATTGTCTCTGCTTTTTAATTCTGTCCCTTTAGACTCCAGTGCTGTTTGTTCTCTTTTAAAGTTGCCTTATTAACCTGTGCTGCTAATTTTAATGATATGCCTCTCTACTCTTTAGTAATATAGGTCAAATGTGAAGTGGGACATTGGGGGGCGGGGGGAAGACTCGGAAGGTCACAGATACTCTTTGAAAATTAGTGTCTAGGGACGACACAGTGGCACAGTTGCTGCCCCTCAGCGCCAGGGACCCAGGTTTGATTCATTATTATTATTATGCCCACCAAGTCTGCACCGACCCTTTGAAAGAGCACCCTACCTCGGCCCACTCCCCTGCCCAATCCCTATACCTGCACATCTTTGGACACTAAGGGGAAAATTAGCATGCCCAATCCACCTAACCTGCACACTTTTGGACTGTGGGAGGAAATTGGGGCACCTGGAGGAAATCCACGCAGACACTGGGAGAATGTACAAATTCCAGACAGATAGTCACTCAAGGCAGGAATCAAACCTGGGTCTCTGGCGCTGAGAGGCAGCAACTGTGCCACTGTGTCTAATTTTCAAAGCGTTTCTGTGACCTTCTGAGTCTTCTCTCTCTCTCTCTCTCTCTCTCTCTCTCTCTCTCTCTCTCTCTCTCCGCCCCCCCCCCAATGTCCCACTTCACATTTGATCTGTATAACACTTAATTTGCTAATTCCACATTTCTCCAGCAAATTTATTTGTTAACTGCATTTTGTCTCACCCTCACCCTCGCAACATGTTGTTAGCAAGCAACATGTGGTGGATGGCCCCGCTAACACAATGAGAGTGTACATTTCTACGACGTAGTTTGTGGTGCCACACAGGGAAGCAATTTGAAAGTTCTTTGCATTATAATATATGTAACTTTTTCCCTCCTTGCCATATTAACATTGGAGTTAAGCAACTGACATCAGAAACAAAGTGAGAAAAATATTAATTTGAGGACATCATTAGCCAATGTGCAAATGGAAAATGAGATGTGTGCTCTGTCTATTGGAGTGGGAGAGTTAATGCCGCAAGCAGACTGCTGAGCCTTTTCCCCAGTGGGCATGTAAGGCAGTGTATTGACATTCTAACCATGCTGCAGACCGATAGTACATTGTTCCCTTGACATTCCCAGCATGGTGCATTCCTAATTCCAGGTAGAGTGTCTAGGGAGTTAAAGGGATGCCTCAAAGCAAAAGCTTAGAGGGTGGATAAACCATTCTGTGTTTATGTTAACTGAATGAAGGATAGTATTTCCAGAGGCACAGGGTGGAGACCCTCTATTTAGATGTATTAATTAATGTGATTTTGGCACACAGCTTCATTCCCAGATTCCATATCCAATGTAATTAGCATATTATGCCTGAGTAATGTGTGCATAATGCAGCTCATTGGATGCTCAACCCTAACCCTGAGTGGATAGGAAATGATGTGAAATCCATTATTTAACCTAACTGCTGGGAGTGTACACCTCTCGGAACTTTGAGGTTCATAGAATATTGCCTGTGAACTGTGTAAATGATTGTGGCATTATAACTGCCTCTCATTATTTTGCTTGCTATTTTCTTTCTTGAGATTTGGTGATTTTAAAACCTAAGCAGCAGTTTCTCCCATTTCTTTCCCTATTTTATGTTTTAGCCAGATAACATATTTTTAAAAATCAGCAATTGGCATTAACTTTAAAGACCCATATGCATATTGTAATTTCTCTTTTTTCAGGTTGTTGCTGTGCGTTATACTGATTAAGAAATGGATGATCAAGCTTCTTTGCGCAAGGTGGGTGGTTCATCAGACTCTGTTTCCACATTGAACAGTGAGGAGTTTGTCCTTGTGCCTCAGCAAGCTGAAGATTCTTCCTCAACCAATGGAGAGGAAAAACCAGCTTTAAAGGTAATTAGGAGTTTATTTTTTGCATGTAGTTCCAAGGGTGAATCTTTGATGTCTGTTCTCCCTCTCTATGTGTCTCACCACTGCTGCTTCAATTGCCATCCATGCCTCTGCCACCTCTGTAATCAATCGCCCCAGTTCTTTCTTGACCAGCTACATGCCCCCTAGTCTTCATAAGTCGCATCGTGTCTTAAACGTCTGTCTACTCTAGCTGGTCCTTGACAAGTTCTGCAAACCCTTCATCTCCGTCCTCACTGACGGTTCCACAACATCTCAGATTTAAAGTTCACATCTTTGCGTTTATCCCTATTTCTGTAACCTCCTGCAGCGCTAAAGCTTCCCACAACTTTTCATTCTTCTGACTCACCCCTCACGTTGCCTCACAATTGATGCCCGAGCCTTCTGCCACTTAGATCCCAGTCTCTGAAATTTCACTTGTAATATTTAATTGTGGCTTTTGAAAGAGAATTGGATAGTTATATGAAGAGGAAGAATTTGCAGCTATGGGGAAAAGGTGTAGGAATGGGACTAGGTAAATTATTCATGTAGAGAGCTGGTACAGAAACAATGGGCCGAACAGCCTCCGGTGCTTTAACCATTCTATTATTATTCAATACCTCCCTTTTCTCCTCCATGCTCTACCTTTAAAACAATACGTAAAACAATTAAATTTGTTTTGAAGTGTCTATTTTGCTTGTACAGCCCCTCGATGATATGTCTAAAAATGTACTATGTGAAATCGAGAGCTCTTGTATATGATGCAAATAACATATGTGGACAGTGCAACACTTGTATGCAGCTGACTGTCAGATATGGAATTCAAAGTATTTGTGGTCTGAATTATCTCTACCACTGAAGGTGGGTGTAAGTATTGTCCTCCCCCGGTTAGTCGGTTTGTGTATAAACAATATGACTCAGAAATTAATGTACTGATTTTAGTGAAACCAGGCCAACAGGTAGGCTCTGGCCTAAGGAAGAACTGATTCATTTCTGGTGAAGATGCAGATCCGGATCCTTGAATTTCCTTTTACAGGATCCATCCATTAACATTGGGAGATGGAGGCTAATTGACTTTTTCAAGAATGTTGTGGGTTATTTGATTTTGAATGTTGTTTGCATTTGAATGTTGTAGATTGTCGCAGCTTTCAAAATGTGAGCAGAGTTTTCAGAGCAGGTTATTGGATGTGGAGTTGCTTGAGACCTCCCAAGTGAGATGAAAACTGTTGTTGCAAAGATCTCTTTTTAAAAAATTTTGCAGTTCCAGTGCGTCAGCCAGCAGGGGAAAAGCTTTGAGGAAGAGTTATGTAATTATAATAGCATTGAGATAACAGTGCGATGGAGATATGCGCCCTATTTGAGTGCTTTCTTCACTTGTTAATTCGTATAATCACTCTTGGTTTCCATGCCTGTTAAATGTAACAGGGTTGCTTTCGGTCCTCTGGCAAAAAGTTCAAAGTAATTATATTTCCCCTTGTCTGAATGTCAGGATTCTTTTTAAAAAATATATTTTTATTAGGGTATTTGCAAGTTTTTATAATAATAACAATAACAATGACATAAAAATGGTATAATAAACATTTCCACCCCCATCACAATCTTCAAAGTTGCTACCCAGGTTGATAGGGTTGTTAAGAAGGCGTTGGCTTTCATTAACAGGGTGATTGAGTTTAAGAGCCGCGAGCTTTATAAAACCCTGGTTAGACCACACTTAGAATATTGTGTCCAGTTCTGGTCGCCTCATTATAGGATGTCGATGCTTTGGAGAGGGTGCAGAGGAGATTTACCAGGATGCTGCCTGGAATGGAGGGCATGTCTTATGAAGAAAGGTTGAGGGAGCTAGGACTTTTCTCACTAGCGAAGAAGGAAGAGAGGTGACTGGATAGAGTGTGTACAAGGTGATGAGAGGCATGGATAGAGTGGATAGCCAGAGACTTTTCCCCAGGGCGGAAATAGCTGCCTTGAGGGGACATAATTTTAAGGTGATTGGAGGAAGTATAGGGGTAGGTCAGAGGTAGGTTCTATACACAGAGCGTGGTGGGTGTGTGGAATGCACTGCCAGCAGCTGTGGTGGAGCCAGAATCATTAGGGACATTTAAGCGACTCTTGGACAGGCACACGGACAGCAGTAAATTGAAGGGGTGTATCTTAGATTGGGATAAATGGTCGGCACAACATCGTGGGCCGAAGGGCTGCACTGTGCTGTACTCTTCTATGTTCTATAAAACTTCGATCAAATAATACATAAACTGATCAGAACTTAGCGAAAAGCGTTAAACATAAAAGCATAAAGAAATCACACACACTTTTAAGGGAATCCACATCTATGGTCTAACCCCTTATTTACTCTCATTGGTTCTAATTCTCAGCTGAGGCTCTCTAATTTATTCAAACAACTGTTATGATCTGTTATTCGAATATTGGTTATTACTTAAGATTCACTAATGCCCATCAAATGAATTAAATATCTTTGTGCACCTGCCACGTATGCCATTCCTACAAAGATAAGATGCTTGCATTAACCTTGCTTTTGATACATTTTATGCATTACAAAGGGCTTTTATGCAACATTTAATGAAACAATGTTTTGAATTTCTTCAGACATGGCACCAAAGTTTGATAGTTTATTCATTATCTAAAACAATGACTGTATTCTCACAGTCAAGACATTTTTAATAATTTGACTATTTAGCTATGCACTCAATTAGCACCTAAATCCATGAATAAATCAAGAAATCAATAATCTATCATTTACGTTAAGAATTTCTCTGGAACAGTGCAGTAGGTCTAAGGCAGAGCGTAACTTAAATTAAAACAGAAAATGCTGGGTAAACTCAGCAGGTCTGGCAGCACCTGTGGGGAGAGAAACAGAGTTAATGTTTCGAGTCCAATATGACTCTTCCACAGCACTATTAACAAAGGTTAGCTTGACTGATTTGGTTCAAAATAATTCAGCGCAAGAAAATAGCTTTGAATAATCAGGACTAGATGCCAGAAAAATATGGGAAAATATGCCCCTGCGTTCAGTTGGTTTTGTATTTTATGTGCAGAATTCAACATGTTAGTTTAAGTACATAGCAATAAAGTTCCCAGGGGTTTCACCTAGTCTGAGTATTTAAAGCACTACAGTATCAGTAATAATCAGCATCAAAGGCTTCCAGGTTCACCATTAATTTCAGAGCTGCTCCGAGGACCCGGGGTCAATCCTGGCCCCGGGTCACTGCCTGTGTGGAGTTTGCACGTTCTCCCCATATCTTTGTGGGTCTCACTCCCACAACCGAAAGATGTGCAGCAAAGGTGGATTGGCCATGCTAAATTGCCCTTTAATTGGAAAAAATCGAATTGGGTATCCTAAATTTATATTTACAAAAGTAATTTCAGAGTTGCAGAGCAGTTGTGAAGTGAAGCAGTTTTTTTGTAAATTACAAGATTATGATTTATATGGGCAAGTGCCAATTTTGTTTCAGCGTTGAATTTTTCGATTCCTAGTCTGGAAGCCTTTTAATTAAAAACAAAATCTCATCCTTTACATTGAATTGGGGATCGCGAGCCTGGCAGGGACTGAATAATTGCATTGAATTGCAATTTGACAATGTGTGTTCGTGCTTGAGTATTTTACTGCAGTCTGTTATTTTGCCTTCACAGATAGCTTGCAATGGGAATGAACAGCAGCTAAAGAAGGCACTGGAGGAAGGCCAGAACGATGACATGATGGCTGGCGCAGAAGGTGAAGTGGGATATAGAAGCCTGCCAACACGTGAAGCATCGGTGAAACAGAAAACTCTGCATTTAATCTTGGCTTCTTCCTCAATGGAAGGTAATGAAACAGTTCTTGACATGTGCCTAATCCAATTGTAGCTACACACTTCTAGTGCATGGAACAATTGTACAAACCGTGTGCTCTGTGCTATTGACTTTACTATTCATAGTTTTATAGGATGTTTGCCGTTGGCACTCATGAGGGTAAGTATGGTATTGTGAAATCAGAAAGATATCCAGCACATACTTTGATCACCATGAATATTTCTTAATCCTGCATCTCACTGGTACGTGGGACTTGGGTGTGACTTGGAAAATTTAATGTGGCAGCTCCAGTTGCCTTCGACAGTGGACATTTTAATTCATCACTCAATTCATCTTATTTTACTGTTTCGTGTTTAAGTTCTACAAACCATTTCCAGCGTCATCATTTTACCTAAGGTATTGATACAATCCTGTGTCCAACCGTGACACTGGTGTCCAAATGCCTCATCTGTAAAACACTAAAACAAAGGCGCTAAAGAGGAAATAAATTGTACAGCTTGCATTTCCACTTTGGCTCATTCAGTTTTCTAAATTTCTTTCCTTTTTTCCTGTTGCCCCAGAATTGTTTGCATTCATGCTTCCTCAGTGAGGGGAGTGAATCTGTTTCTTGAGAGAGGACAGTTCTTGGTTTAACTGCTGGAAGGTTTTCGGATTTGATTCTTTTTTTTCCAATAAATATTTTAATTCTCCTTTTTCACATTTTCTCTCAAATTTACACCCGCCAACAATAAACACTAAGCAGTAACGAATACAATGTCAACAACAACAATCCCATCCTCCCACCAAACCCCAAAACAGTAGCCCGCATGTTAAAATAAACAAATAACAAAAAGGAACCAGGAATCACCCATGGTCACTTAAAAAAAATATATTTTTATTAAAGTATTTGCAAATTTTATAACAATTACAAAAACATTAACATGGCAAAATAACCATTTCCCCACCCCTCCACCTGCCCCAATCTTCACACACCAAAACCATCTAACACCTATTTCCCAACCCCCCTGGGAATACTGGTTCTGCTGACGTTTTAATGTTCCCCGAGAAAATCGACGAATGGCTGCCACCTCCGATAGAACCCCAACATTGACCCTCTCAAGGCAATCTTTATTTTCTCGAGACTGAGAAACCCAGCCATGTCACTAACCCAGGTCTCTACACTCGGGGGGCTTCGAGTCCCTCCACATTAAAAGGATCTGTCTCCGGGCTACCAGGGAGGCAAAGGCCAGGACGTCGGCCTCTTTCACTTCCTGAACTCCCGGATCTTCTGACACTCTGAAGATCGCAATCTCTGGACTCGGCACCACCCGGGTTCCTAGCACTGTAGACATTGCCTTCGCAAACCCCTGCCAAAACCCTCTGAGCTTCGGGCATGCCCAGAACATGTGGATATGGTTTGCTGGGCTTCCCGCGCACCTCACGCATCTATCTTCTACTCTGAAAAACATGCTCATCCTCGCCGCCATCATGTGTGCCCAGTGGACCACCTTAAATTGTATTAGGCTAAGCCTGGCACATGAATAGGAGGAGTTGACTCCGTTTAGGGCATCTGGCCATAGACCTGCCTCTAACTCCCCGCCTAGCACGTCCTCCCACTTGTCCTTAAGCTCCTCCACCGGTGTTTCCACCGCCTCCAACAGCTCCTGGTAGATACCCGACACTTTCCCCTCCCCCACCCAGGTACTGGAGACTACTCTATCCTGTATCCCCCGTGACGGCAGCAGCAGAAAGGCCGGCACCTGCTTTCTCAGGAAGTCTCGCACTTGCAAATATCTAAACCCATTCCCTGGCGGCAGTTTAAATTTATCCTCCAGCGTCTTCAAGCTGGGAAAGCTCCCGTCCATAAATAGATCCCCCATCCTTCTAATTCCTGCCCTCTGCCAGCTCCGGAACACACCATCCAGCCTGCCCAGTGCAAACCTATGGTTGTTACAGATCGGGGTCCAGACCAACGTACCCTCCACCTTCTTATACCTCCTCCATTGGCCCCAGATCCTCAAATCACCGGATCACCGGACTTGTGGAGTACCGAGGCCGGGTTTTGGCGGGAGTTGCCGGGGTCAGCAGAAGTCAGCTGACACACTGAAGTACCATGGAGGGGTCCTAGCCTGGGGGGGGGAGGGGGGGGGAGGAGGAGGGAATACCGGGTTGCTGCTGGAATGGCCAGGAAGGAGCTGGTGTGGGCCGGGGGGGTAGAGGAGAGGCGGTATCGTCAGGGGAACGGGTCGGGCGGGGTGTGCTGGCCTGGGGCGAGCAGTCGATGAGCTATGGCTAGTCGGCGGGGGAGAGGGGCGGGGTGCCCTCTGATCCGGCTGATCACCTGGAACGTGAGGGGGCTGAATGGGCCGGTTAAGCGGGCTCGGGTATTTTCTCATTTGAAGGGGCTGAAGGCGGACGTGGCTATGATCCAGGAGACCCACTTGAAGGTGGCGGACCAGGTTCGTCTGAGGAAGGGGTGGGTGGGGCAGGTTTTCCACTCGGGATTAGACGCGAAGAAACGGGGGGTGGCGATTCTGGTGGGGAAGAGGGTGTCGTTCGAGGCATCTGAGGTGGTGGTGGACAAGGAGGGCAGATTTGTTATGGTGAAGGGTAGGCTGCAGGGAGAGAAGGTGGTGCTGGTAAACGTGTATGCCCCGAATTGGGATGATGCTGGCTTTATGAGGCATATGTTGGGCCGCATTCTGGACCTGGAGGCAGGGGGCCTGATCATGGGGGGAGACTTTAACACGGTGCTGGATCCCCCACTAGACCGGTCCAGTTCAAGGACGGGTAGGAGGCCGGCGGTGGCCAAGGTGCTGAGGGGGTTTATGGACCAGATGGGAGGGGTGGATCCCTGGAGGTTTGGGAGGCCGAGGGCGCGGGAGTACTCCTTTTTCTCCCATGTGCATAGGGTTTACTCCCGAATAGATTTTTTCGTCCTGAGCAGGGGATTGATCCCGAAGGTGCAGGATGCCGAGTATTCGGCCATAGCAATTTCAGACCATGCTCCGCACTGGGTCGATCTGGAGATGGGGGAGGCGCAGGACCAGTGCGCGCTGTGGCGTCTGGACGTGGGGTTGCTGGCTGATGAGGAGGTGTGTAGGAGGGTCCGGGGAAGTATTGAGGGGTATCTTGAGACCAACGACACGGGGGAGGTCCAGGTGGGGATGGTTTGGGAGGCTCTGAAGGCAGTGATCCGGGGGGAGCTGATTTCCATCCGGGCCCATAGGGAAAGGAGGGAGAGGAGGGAGAGGGAGAGACTGGTGGGGGAGCTCCTAGATGTGGCTAGGAGGTACGCGGAGGCCCTGGAGGAGGGATTGCTGGGGGAACGGCGTAGCTTGCAGGCCAAGTTCGACTTGTTGACCACCAGAAAGGCGGAGACACAGTGGAGGAAGGCGCAAGGTGTGGTTTATGAGTATGGGGAGAAGGCGAGCAGGATGCTGGCGCATCAGCTCCGCAGGCGAGATGCGGCTAGGGAAATTGGTGGAGTGATAGATAAGGGTGGGAATGTGGTGCGGAAGGGGGCAGAGGTGAACGGGGTCTTTAGGGACATTTACGAGGAACTGTACCGGTCGGAGCCACCGGTTTGGAGGGGGGGGGGGGGGGAAGAGGGAGAGAGATGGGATGGAGAGCTTCATGAACAGGCTACGTTTCCCAAAGGTGCAGGAGGAGCTGGTGGAGAGGCTGGGGGCGCCGATTGAGTTGGAGGAGCTAGTCAGGGGGATTGTTCAAATGCAGTCAGGAAAGGCGCCGGGGCCGGATGGGTTCCCGGTGGAATTTTATAAAAAGTATGCGGACCTGGTGGGCCCCCTGTTGGTGCGAGCCTTCAATGAGGCATGGGAGGGGGGGGGGCTTTGCCCCCGCCGATGTCACGGGCGCTGATTTCTTTGATCCTGAAGCGGGATAAGGACCCCCTGCAGTGTGGATCGTACAGGCCTATCTCGCTCCTCAATGTTGACGCTATGTTGCTGGCGAAGGTCCTGGCCACCAGGATAGAGGACTGTGTGCCAGGGGTGATGCACGAGGATCAGACAGGATTTGTCAAGGGAAGACAGCTTAACACGAATGTGCGGAGGTTGTTAAATGTTATTATGATGCCGGCGTTGGAGGGGGAGGCGGAGATAGTGGTGGCGCTAGATGCAGAGAAGGTGTTTGATAGAGTTGTGTGGGGGGACCTGTGGGAGGTGCAGGAGCGGTTTGGATTTGGGGAGGGATTCATCAAATGGGTGAGGTTGCTTTATGAGGCCCCGATGGCGAGTGTAGTTACTAATGGAAGGAGATCAGAGCACTTCAGGCTCTACCGTGGGACCAGGCAGGGGTGCCCCCTGTCCCCCTTGCTTTTTGCACTGTCGATTGAACCTCTGGCTATGGCGTTGAGGGAGTCGGGGAGGTGGAGGGGTCTGGTGCGGGGTGGGGAGGAACATCAGGTATCGCTGTATGCGGACGACCTGCTGCTGTATGTGGCGGACCCAGAGGGGGGAATGCCGGGGGTGATGGAGCTGTTGGCTGAGTTTGGGAGCTTCTCGGGCTATAAGCTGAATCTGGGCAAGAGCGAGGTATTTGTAGTGCACCCGGGTGATCAGGAGGAGGGAATTGGGAGGCTCCCGCTTAAGAGGGCAGTGAAGAGTTTTAGGTACCTGGGGGTGCAGGTGGCCAGGAGTTGGGGGACTCTCCACAAGCTTAATTTTACCAGGCTTGTGGAGCAGATGGAGGAGGAATTTAAAAGGTGGGACATGGTGCCACTATCGCTGGCGGGTAGAGTGCAGTCCGTCAAAATGACGGTGCTCCCGAGGTTCTTGTTCCTTTTTCAGTGTTTTGCCCATCTTTATCCCTACGGCCTTTTTTAGGAGGGTGACTAGTAGCATCATGAACTTTGTTTGGGCGTATGGGACCCCGAGGGTGAAGAGGGTCTTCTTGGAGCGGGGTAGAGATGGTGGGGGGCTGGCGCTACCCAATCTCTCGGGGTATTATTGGGCGGCCAATGTGTCGATGGTGCGCAAGTGGGTGATGGAGGGGGAGGGGGCAGCATGGAAAAGGTTGGAGATGTCTTCCTGTGGAGGCACATGCCTGGGGGCCCTGGTAACGGCGCCGTGGCCGCTCCCTCCTACGAGGTGTACCACGAGTCCGGTGGTGGCGGCTACCCTCAATATTTGGAGGCAGTGGAGGCGACATGGGGGGAAGTGGGGGGCTCAATGGAGCCTCCGCTAAGGGGGAACCATCGGTTCGTCCCGGGGAACATTGATGAGGGGGTTCCAGGGTTGGCACAGAGCGGGCATCAGACAGCTGAGGGACCTGTTCATTGATGGGAGGTTTGCGAGCCTGGGAGAGTTGGAGGAGAAATTTGAGCTCCCCTCGGGGAACATGTTCAGGTACCTGCAGGTAAAGGCGTTTGCTAGACGGCAGGTGGGGAAGGATTCCCTTTGCTTGCCGCGAGGGGGGTGAGTGACAGGGTGCTTTCGGGGGTCTGGGTTGGGGATGAGAAGATATCTGATATCTACAAGGTAATGCAGGAGGTGGAGGAGGCGTCAGTAGAGGAGCTAATGGCTAAGTGGGAGGGGGAACTGGGGGAACAGATCGAAGATGGGACATGGGCTGATGCCCTGGAGATGCCCTCGTGCGCGGCTTAGCCTCATCCGATTCAAGGTGCTGCACCGAGCCCACATGCCCGGGACTAGGATGAGTAGGTTCTTTGGGGGCGAAGACAGGTGTGTCAGGTGTTCGGGGAGTCCAGCGAACCATGCCCATATGTTCTGGGCATGCCCGGCACTGGAGGAGTTCTGGAAGGGGGTGGCGAGGACGGTGTCGAGGGTGGTAGGATCCAGGGTCAAGCCAGGCTGGGGACTCGCGATTTTTGGGGTTGCGGAGGAGCCGGGAGTGCAGGAGGCGAGAGAGGCTGATGTTTTGGCCTTTGCGTCCCTAGTAGCCCGGCGGAGGATCTTGCTACAGTGGAAGGATGCGAGGCCCCCAAGTGTGGAGACCTGGATCAATGACATGGCGGGTTTTATTAAGCTGGAGAAGGTCAAAATCACCCTGAGAGGATCGGTACAAGGGTTCTTTAGGCGGTGGCAACCTTTCCTCGACTTTCTGGCCCAGCGATAGGGAACTGGGTCAGCAGCAGCAGCAACCCGGGGGGGGGGGGGGGGTGACTATGCCTATTTAATTTTAATTTATTTTTAAGTTCTCTTAAAAAGGGTGTGATATATGCGTTGCTATGGTCTCGGGGGTGTTATACTTATTACGTTGGTTTATTGTTGCTTGTTATTGTTTGTTATATTTTCTGTAAAAAATTTCAATAAAAATTATTTTAAAAAAAACTGTTGCTGACTGGCTGGCCTGCCCTCCTCAGCCCTGGGGGTCGAGTCGCCCCTCGCCATCTCACACTGCTTGTGGCTCTTGCCCAGCCCCATCGCCTACCGCCCTCAGCCCAGGCTGCGTCGAGGTGCCCCTCGTCTGCTTCCCTGACTGCTCAATGGATGCTGACTGGCTGGCTCACTTTGGCTTGTGGCTTTTACATGGCACTTTGCTGTTGCTGGTTGGCCTGCCCACCTCAGCCCTGGTGAAGTCACCCCTTGCCTGTTCCGCTCACTGCTCGATGGTTACTGACTTACCTTGGTTCGTGTCTTTTGGCACCTTGTGCATTGCCTTACTGTTGCTGGCTAGCCTGCCCTCCTCTGCCCTGGTCGAGTCACCCCTCGCCTGGTTCACTCGCTGTTCAACGGCTGCTGACTATCTGCCTTGCTTTGACTTGTGATTTTTGCCCGGTGCCTCGCTGTTGCTGGCCGGCCTCAGCCCTGGGTCGAGAAACCTGCTAGCTGGACCTTTTTTTGGAAAAGTAAACCACAGGATCTTCTGCCTCTGCCTCTCTCTCTCCTCATCTAGTCGCCTCTCGTTCCTCGTGTGCTGCAATGTTCAATGTTCTGTTTTTCCGCCCTGAGATGAATTGACCGCTCAGAGTTTGATGTCGCTCTGCATTGCCTGCTTATAGGCTGAGCCAGTTATCAGGCTCTGATGGGTGTCCACAGACACTGGCCTGCGTGGGGCCTCCCCATTGGTCAGGGCCCTGTACCTTGGCATGGTGTGCTTCTTTATAAATTCCGCCTCTGATTGTATCCAACCTGTCAAATCTACTCTAAACATTTTTACTGTTTCTCTCTTTACATAGAGAGCCAAGTTTGATATTGACAGAAAGGTAGGCGGGATTGTAAGCAGTGTATTTGGAAGCATAAAACCACACCTCAATATTAATAGATTATGTAAATGGGCAAAACTGTGGCAATATAAGTAAGTGCGAGATCACCAATTTGGACATGACAGGGATAGAACAGGCTGCTTTCTAAATCAGAATTCGAATGGTTACAGTGCAGGAGAAGGCTTTTTGACTTGTTGAGTCTGCGCTGATTGTCTGCAAGAACAACTCAGCTAGTCCCGCTCTTCAGCCCTTGCCCTGTAACTCTGAAAATTCTTCTTCCTTGGCAGCTCCTTGTACAATTTGTTTTTGAGGCCATGGTTGAATCTGCCTCTACCAAAGTCTTAGGATTGCAGATATTGCATTTCTGATCCTAACTGCTCGCAGTGCAAAACAGTTTTCCTCAAGCTGCCTTTGGTTCTTTTGCCAATCATCTCAAATCTGTGTCCTTTTGCTCTGACCCTTCTTTCAAAAGGAAATGGTGTCTATTTTGCTGTGTCTGCCAGCTTGTTTTGTCTTGTTTTACAGTCACGTTTTAGAATCGAAAGATCTCAGTTTTAAAGTATTTGATTATTAATTTTCTCGAGCTTTATAGAACATAGAACATAGAACAGTACAGCACAGAACAGGCCCTTCGGCCCTCAATGTTGTGCCGAGCCATGATCACCCTACTCAAACCCACGTATCCACCCTGTACCCGTAACCCAACAACCTCCCCTTAACCCTACTTTTATTAGGACACTACGGGCAATTTAGCATGGCCAATCCACCTAACCCACACATCTTTGGACTGTGGGAGGAAACCGGAGCACCCGGAGGAAACCCACGCACACAGGGGGAAGACGTGCAGACTCCACACAGACAGTGACCCAGCCGGGAATCGAACCTGGGACCCTGGAGCTGTGAAGCATTTATGCTAACCACCATGCTACCCTGCTGCCCCAAACTTTATGAGTTGTAATTTTGGTTGGATTAAATATTGTTTAAGATGAAACAATGAGTGGGATTCTCTGGTCTCCCCACAGTATGTTTCTCGGTGGTGACCCATTGTTGGCCAGCGACGGGATATTTTGGTCCTGCCACTATTAATGGGATTTCTCATTGATTCCTCCCCACGCGCTGGGAAATCCGCGGCAGGGTTGTGCCATCGGAAGGACTATAAAACTTTGCCAGCATGAAGAGCCGGAACATCCTGCCCGATATGTTTGTTTTACATTGATTTTTATTACCGTTGTGCAAAATGTTATGGCACACTTGGGCAGTTCTCACGTTGCAAACCGCTGATCTACATAATCATTAAAATGTTTTGAACAGGTACGAAAAATTATCAAGAAGGCGAATGGAATGCTGAATTTAATATTTAGAGGACTGGAATACAAAGGATTAAAAATAATGTTTCAGCTGTACAAAGACCTGGTTGGACCACACCTGGAGTTACTGTAAACAGTTCTGGCACAGCACCTTCAGGAGAATATAATGGCCTTGGAGGGAGTGCAGTGTGGATGTACTAGGACGATACCTGCACTCCCAAGGGCTAAATTATCTGGAGAGTTGACATAGACTTCTCAGCAGTTAGATCAGGAGTGATTTGTTCTAAGTTTTGAGGGGAATTGAAAAGGCGGATAGAGATGAACTATTTCCATTGATCGAGGGCAGCATGGTGGCGCGGTAGATAGCACTGGGACTACGGCGCTGAGGACCCGGGTTTGAATCCCGGCCCTGGGTCACTGTCCGTGTGGAGTTTGCACATTCTCCCTGTGTCTGCATGGGTTTTTACCCCTACAACCCAAAAGATGTGCAGGTTAGGTGGATTGGCCACGCAAAATTGGCCCTTAATTGGAAAAAAAATTATAATTGGGTACTCTAAATTTACATTAAAAAACCCCCAAAAAAATCTATTTCTATTGATTGAGGGGTCTGGGGATGGGGACATAATATGTACATCTATTTTTGATTTTCAAAAAGTCATGCTAGGAAACACTTTTATGTGTATTTTAAACACATATATAAAGGGATATGGGTCACAGACCAGTTCAGATCTTATTGAATGGTGTGAGGCAGGCTAAGAGCTAAATGGACAACTCTTGTTCCCATGCACCTACCACTTTGGAGATCTGAGTGTTACCTGGCACTTGCCAGCCCAGGTGCATTGTAGGCTATCAGTAGAGTGGTGAGTGGAATAAAACCATCCATGACATGGGAGACCAGGCCAGGACTTAAGGGTTGTCCCTTCTACCAGTGCTATGGTGGAGAATGTATCTGCTGTAGATTAGCTGGTCAGCATGTGGCCCATTAAGTAACTTTCACATTTTGATTCCTTCACCAACTGATGAAACTTAGTTTCAGCAAGTGTGATTTTACAGACTCCGCTAACCCAATGAGTGACGGCAGTACTGAGTTACAGCTGGTGGTGCGCATTGAGATCCACCTCCTCTTGTTTCCCTCAGCTTCCTCCAAATGACCATCCAAAGGGAGGAGTAGATGGGGTGGTGAGCGAGTGGTTAAGTAGTAGGAGGTGGTAATCTGCAGACAATTATCTTGATCTATTTGACCTGAAATCAGGAAGCTTCTAGAAATGTGGAGAACTCCCATGGATGCTTCCACCAAATTTCCATCCCTCCATCAGATCACTTCCCAGGCTCCCTTTCCGAGCTGCAAATTAGTTTTGTGAAATCTTTCCTCGTAGCTTAGGCTCCTTGACATAATTTGGAAATTTACAATTTAGATTACAGTTGGGATGTGGAGGAAAAAATTTGCCAGTCCTCGTTTGCTCTCAGCACTGCTACCTCACAGCGCCAGGGACTCGGGTTCGATTCTTTTTTTGGGGTAACTGTGTGGAGTTTGCACGTTCTTCCCGTAACTGTGTGGGTTTCCTCAGGGTGCCCCGATTTCCTCCCATTGTCCAAAGATATACAGGTTAGGTGGATTGACCATGCCCCTTAGTGTGTAAATAAGTGCAGTTTAGGTGAGGTTGCGGGGAGGGGCAGGGGAGGGGGCTGAGGTAGGGTGCTCTTTCAGAGGGCTGGTGCAGACTCAATGGGCTGAATGGCCTCCTGCACTGGAGGGATTCTATGGTCTGAAGTGGCATGGTCACTACATTTCAGAGGAGATAGCATGAGCTGAGCAACATTTGACAGTACCCAGGGAAAGAAGGAAGCAGCATGGAATTAACAGGGCGGTTCAAAGCGTCTTTAAACTGATCGGAAAGTTGGACAGAGCAGATTCCTATACTAATAAGTCAACCTCTCTGCAGTGATCTGAAAATACCATTGGATAGGAGAAGAGAGGGACAAATGTATCCTTTCAAACAGTTATTAAGTATTAGATTGGAGTAGTTTTTAAAAATACCAAGTTTGTTTCTCAGCAGATAAACAAATGTTCAGTACCTCTGTTACCCAAGTATGATAGACATGGATAGCAGCCCTCCTCCCTGATTGGATTGTTTACAAATTCAGGTTTGAGACTAAGCCTGTTGAAAGTTTATGTCTTATTATGAAATGTTATCGCTCTACAAGTTATTGCATGCCTCCAGTGTTTTACAACTAGGGAAGATGTCATATTTGTGTAGTTAACAAGGAATGCCATTCCGGCAATGCTGTGTATTTTGCGCTGCCTTCCCCAGGAAAGATTCTTTAGAAAAGGCAGCTTGCTGAATTCCAAGTTAATTTCACAGTAGCTGAAGTTTATATGAAAAGATTTAACAAAAGAATCTTACAACATGTTGCACAACAGAGTCTTGATTCCACCAGAGGCACTTGCTTGCAAAAGAGAACCCTCTTTTAGCAGAAACACATACTGGTTGGTCTCCGTTGGATTCACATGCCACCTCGAGAGATATCAAGAACCTAAGTGGCTTGAGTTTGTTACATATAGCTCTTAAACGCTCGTAGAATTTGGTGCAGAACAAGTCAGCGTGTCCCTGGACAGACAATCTGACAGCCATCTGCTGTGTTCTTTGCACCTATGTTATGGCTGTTCGCTCGATAATACCTGAGGAGAAGTGTGAAACTATCCTCTTAATGGCTATCTGGAAATCGATACTAATTGATGCATTGTGATCCACCCACAACTCACCGTGGTATTTCAGAACACCTTCCGGGCATGGTGTTTATCATTGATGGGGTTCCTCATATCATCGGGTAATCACCAACTCCTAGCTTTTGTGCAAACCACCTTGAAACCTGAGGTGTATCATGTAATCCTGATGGTGCAAAATGAGCCCATTTGGCCCATCATGCCTGCACTGACCCCCTGAAAGAGCACCTGATCTTGGCTCATTTCCCCACCTTATACCCTGTAACCACACCTAACCTTTGGACACTAAGGGGAAATTTAGCATGGCCAATCCAACTAAACTGTACTTCTACTTTGTGAGAAATGAATGTTTCCTTCATTTATCCTAGTGTGCAAATTATAGCAAATCACAGAGTGCAGTCGATTTTGGTAATCTGAGTTCTTTGAGGAAGTAACCTGTGCTGTGGATAAAAGGGAACTAGTGGATTACGTACTTAGATTTCCAGAAGACAAAGTGTCACATCAAAGATTGTTGTGGAAAATAAAAGCTCATGTTACAGGGGGTAACACATTTGCATGTATAGAAGATTAGTTGGCCAACAGGAAGCACAGAGTAGGTATGAATGGGTCTTTTTCAGGTGGGCAAGTTGTAACGAGTGATGTGCCACAAGGATTAGTGTTGGGACCTCAACTGTTTACAATTTATATAAATAACTTTGATGAAGGGATGGATTGGACCATTGCCAGGCTTGTGGTGACGCAAAGATAGGTAAGATAGTAAGTTGTGAAGAGGACATATTGGGGGGTGTGTGCTTCAAAAAGATACAGATGGGTGAAGTGAGTGGGAAAAGATCTGGAAAATGGAGTATAATGTGGGGAAATATGAAATGGTCCATTTTGGCAGAAAGAGTAAAAAAAGGTTATTATCTAAATGGTGAGAGATTGCAGAGCTCTGAGACGCAGAGGGATTTGTGTGTTCTGAGTACATTAATCATAAAAGGCCAGTATACAGGAACAGCAAGTAATTAGGAATGTTAATAGAATGTTATCATTTATTGCAAGGGGAATTGAACACAAAACTACAGGTTTCAGTTGTACAGGCCACAAGTAAGACAACATGTTTGATGTTTCAATAAGATTAGGGAGAGTGGTAAAAGAGGTGGGGGGGTGTTGCATTATTAATTAGAGATAGTATAACAGCTGTAGAAAGGCAGTTCGAGGAGGATCTGCCTACTGAGGTCGTCTGGGTTGAAGTCAGAAATAGGAAATGAGCAGTCACCTTGTTGGGTGTTTTCTATAGGCCCCCCAATAGCAGCAGAGATGTGGAGGTACAGATTGGGAAACAGATTTTGGAAAGGTGCAGAAGTCACAGGTAGTAGTCATGGGTGACTTCAGCTTCCCAACATTGAGTGAAAACTCTTTAGATCAAATAGTTTGGATGGGGTGGTGTTTGTGCAGTGTGTCCAGGAAGCTTTTCTAACACAGTATGTAGATTGTCCGACCAGAGGGGAGGCCACATTGGATTTGGTACTTGGTAATGAACCAGGGCAAGTGATAGATTTGTTCGTGGGGGAGCATTTTGGAGATAGTGACCACAATTCTGTGACTTTCACTTTAGTAACGGAGAGGGATAGGTGCATGCAACAGGGCAAGGTTTACAATTGGGGAAGGGTAAATACGATGCTGTCAGGCAAGAACTGAAGTGCATAAGTTAGAACATAAGAACATAAGAACTAGGAGCAGGAGTAGGCCATCTGGCCCCTCGAGCCTGCTCCGCCATTCAATGAGATCATGGCTGATCTTTTGTGGACTCAGCTCCACTTTCCGGCCCGAACACCATAACCCTTAATCCCTTTATTCTTCAAAAAACTATCTATCTTTACCTTAAAAACATGTAATGAAGGAGCCTCAACTGCTTCACTGGGCAAGGAATTCCATAGATTCACAACCCTTTGGGTGAAGAAGTTCCTGCTAAACTCAGTCCTAAATCTACTTCCCCTTATTTTGAGGCTATGTCCCCTAGTTCTGCTGTCACCCGCAGTGGAAACAACCTGCCCGCATCTATCCTATCTATTCCCTTCATAATTTTAAATGTTTCTATAAGATCCCCCCTCATCCTTCTAAATTCCAACGAGTACAGTCCCAGTCTACTCAACCTCTCCTCATAATCCAACCCCTTCAGCTCTGGGATTAACCTAGTGAATCTCCTCTGCACACCCTCCAGCGCCAGTACGTCCTTTCTCAAGTAAGGAGACCAAAACTGAACACAATACTCCAGGTGTGGCCGCACTAACACCTTATACAATTACAACATAACCTCCCTAGTCTTAAACTCCATCCCTCTAGCAATGAAGGACAAAATTCCATTTGCCTTCTTAATCACCTGTTGCACTTGTAAACCAACCTTCTGTGACTCATGCACTAGCACACCCAAGTCTCTCTGAACAGCGGCATGCTTTAATATTTTATCGTTTAAATAATAATCCCGTTTGCTGTTATTCCTACCAAAATGGATAACCTCACATTTGTCAACATTGTATTCCATCTGCCAGACCCTAGTCCATTCACTTAACCTATCCAAATCCCTCTGCAGACTTCCAGTATCCTCTGCACTTTTCGCTTTACCACTCATCTTAGTGTCATCTGCAAACTTGGACACATTGCCCTTGGTCCCCAACTCCAAATCATCAATGTAAATTGTGACCAATTGTGGGCCCAACATGGATCCCTGAGGGACACCACTAGCTACTGATTGCCAACCAGAGAAACACCCATTTATCCCAACTCTTTGCTTTCTATTAATTAACCAATCCTCTATCCATGCTACTACTTTACCCTTAATGCCATGCATCTTTATCTTATGCAGCAACCTTTTGTGTGGCACCTTGTCAAAGGCTTTCTGGAAATCCAGATATACCACATCCATCGGCTCCCCGTTATCTACTGCACTGGTAATGTCCTCAAAAAATTCCACTAAATTAGTTAGGCATGACCTGCCCTTTACGAACCCATGCTGCGTCTGCCCAATGGGACAATTTCTATCCAGATGCCTCGCAATTTCTTCCTTGATGATAGATTCCAGCATCTTCCCTACTACCGAAGTTAAGCTCACTGGCCTATAATTTCCTGCTTTCTGCCTACCTCCATTTTTAAACAGTGGCGTCATGTTTGCTAATTTCCAATCCACCGGGACCACCCCAGAGTCTAGTGAATTTCGGTAAATTATCACTAGTGCATCTGCAATTTCCCTAGCCATCTCTTTTAGCACTCTGGGATGCATTCCATCAGGGCCAGGAGACTTGTCTACCTTTAGCCCCATTAGCTTGCCCATCACTCCCTCCTTAGTGATAACAATCCTCTCAAGGTCCTCACCTGTCATAGCCTCATTTCTATCAGTTGGGAACATAGGCTGTCAAGGAAGGACACAATTGAAATGTGGAACTTGTTCAAGGAACAGATACTACGTGTCCTTGATATGTATGTCCCTGTCAGGCAGGGAAGAGATGGTCAAGTGAGGGAACCACGGTTGACAAGAGAGGTTGAATGTCTTGTTAAGAGGAAGAAGGATACTTATGTAAGGCTGAGGAAACAAGGTTCAGACAGGGCGCTTGAGGGATACAAGATAGCCAGGAGGGAACTGAAGAAAGGGATTAGGAGAGCTAAGAGAGGGCATGAAAAATCTTTGGCGGGTAGAATCAAGGAAAACCCCAAGACCTTTTATACATATGTGAGAAATATGAGAATGACTAGAGCGAGGGTGGGTCCGATCAAGGACAGTAGCGGGAGATTGTGTCTTGAGTCAGAAGAGATAGGAGAGGTCTTGAACGGGTACTTTTCTTCAGTATTTACGAATGAGAGGGGCCATATTGTTGGAGAGGACAGTGTGAAACAGACTGGTAAGCTCGAGGAGATACTTGTTCAGAAGGAAGGTGTGTTGGGCATTTTGAAAAACTTGAGGATAGACAAGTCCCCCGGGCCTGACGGGATATATCCAAGGATTCTATGGGAAGCAAGAGATGAAATTGCAGAGCCGTTGGCAATTATCTTTTCGTCCTCACTGTCAACGGAGATGATATCTGGGGATTGGAGAGTGGCGAATGTCGTGCCCCTGTTCAAAAAAGGGAATAGTGATAACCCTGGTAATTACAGGCCAGTTAGTCTTACTTCGGTGGTAAGCAAAGTAATTGAAAGGGTACTCGGGGATAGGATTTCTGAGCATCTGGAAAGACACTGCTTGATTAGGGATAGTCAGCATGGATTTGTGAGGATAGGTCTTGCCTCACTAGTCGTATTGAATTCTTTGAGGAGGTGACTAAGTAAGTGGATGAAGGTAAAGCAGTGGATGTGGTGTACATGGATTTTAGTAAGGCATTTGATAAGGTTCCCCATGGTAGGCTTATGTAGAAAGTAAGGAGGCATGGGATAGAGGGAAATTTGGCCAGTTGGATAACGAACTGGCTAACCGATAGAAGTCAGAGTGTGGTGGTGGATGGCAAATATTCAGCCTGGAGCCCAGTTATCAGTGGCGTACCGCAGGGATCAGTTCTGGGTCCTCTGCTGTTTGTGATTTTCATTAATGACTTGGATGAGAGAGTTGAAGGGTGGGTCAGTAAATTTGCAGACGATACGAAGATTGGTGGAGTTGTGGATAGTGAGGAGGGCTGTTGTCGGCTGCAAAGAGACAGAGATAGGATGCAGAGCTGGGTTGAGAAGTGGCAGATGGAGTTTAACCCTGAAAAGTGTGAGGTTGTCCAATTTGGAAGGAGAAATTAAAAAAAAAATTTAGATTACCCAATTATTTTTTCCAATTAAGGGGCAATTTAGTGTGGCCAATCCACCTACTCTGCACATTTTTGGGTTGTGGGGGCGAAACCCACGCTGACACGGGGAGAATGTGCAAACTCCACACGGAAAGTGACCCAGAGCCGGGATCGAACCTGGGACCTCAGCGCCGTGAGACCGCTGTGCTAACCACTAGGCCACCGTGCTGCCCTTTGGAAGGACAAATATGAAGACGGAATACAGGGTCAACAGTAGGGTTCTTGGCAATGTGGAGGAGCAGAGAGATCTTGGGGTCTATGTTTATAGATCTTTGAAAGTTGCCACTCAAGTGGATAGAGCTGTGAAGAAGGCCTATGGTGTGCTAGCGTTCATTAGCAGAGGGATTGAATTTAAGAGCCGTGAGGTGATGATGCAGCTGTACAAAACCTTGGTAAGGCCACATTTGGAGTATTGTGTGCAGTTCTGGTTGCCTCATTTTAGGAAGGATGTGGAAGCTTTGGAAAAGGTTCAAAGGAGATTTACCAGGATGTTGCCTGGAATGGAGAGTCGGTCTTACGAGGAAAGGTTGAGGGTGCTAGGCCTTTTCTCATTAGAACGGAGAAGGATGAGGGGCGACTTGATAGAGGTTTATAATTTGATCAGGGGAATAGATAGAGTAGACAGTCAGAGACTTTTTCCCCGGGTGGAACAAACCATTACAAGGGGACATAAATTTAAGGTGAATGGTGGAAGATATAGGGGGGGATGTCAGAGGTAGTTTCTTTACCCAGAGAGTTGTGGGGGCATTGAATGCACTGCCTGTAGAAGTAGTTGAGTCGGAAACATTAAGGACCTTCAAGCGGCTATTTGATAGGTACATGGATTACGGTAGAATGATGGGGTGTAGATTAATTTGTTCTTAATCTAGGACAAATGTTCGGCACAACATAGTGGGCCGAAGTGCCTGTTCTGTGCTGTATTTTTCCATGTTCCATGTTCTACATCTGGAATATTGTGTTATAGTTTTGGTCTTTTTATTTAAGGGGAGATGTAAATGCATTGTAAGCAGTTCACAGAAGATTCACTGGACTAATACCTTGAATGGGTGAGTTGTCTTATGAGGAAAGGTTGGACAGGCTGTGCTTACATTGACTGGAGTTTAGAAGAGGAAGAGGCAATTTGATTGAAACCTTTTAACATCCTGATGGGTATTGACAGGGTGGATGTGGAGAGGATGTTTCCTCTTATGGGAGAATCTAGAACAAGGAGTCACAGTTTAAAAATGAGGAGCCGCCTATTTAAAACTGAAATAATATTATTATGAGGAGAAATGTTTTCACTCAGAGGGTGGTGAGTCTTTGGAACTCATCCTGTGGAAGCAGACACTGAATGTATATTTTTAAAATTTAGAATATCCAATTAATTTTTTCCAATTAAGGGGCAATTTATCGAGGTCAATCCCCCTACCGTGCACATCTTGGGTTGTGGGGGCGAAACCCACGCAAACACGGGGAGAATGTGCAAACTCCACACGGTCAATGACCCAGAGCCGGGATCAAACCTGGGACCTCGGCGCCGTGAGGCAGCAGGGCTAACTCACTGTGCCACCGTGCAGCCTGACACTGAATATTTAAAGACAGATTGATTGATTGATTGATTCTTGATAAGCAAAGGGGTGATAGGTTTTTGGCGGGGAGGCAGGATGTGGATTTGAGGTTACTTTCAGATCAGCCCTGATCTTATTAAATGGCGGAGCACACTCAAGAGGCTGAATCGCCTCTTTATGTTCCTTGTTCATATGTAACTCATTGCAGGCTTTGAAAACTTTGGTCTTTGGACATCCTGGTGTTGAGCCATTCCCATCCAATTTTGCTCTCCCATGTGTAATGGTTCCTCCTGTTTGTTTCCTTTTTATTCCCACTTTCATTTTTGCTATTGTAATTTTGATCCATGGATGAGTAATGGACATGTGACTTTAATGCAGCCTGTATCTTTAACTCTAGCAGAAGCAATGGCCTGTATCCTTGGGCATTGGGAAAGGGGGATTAGATAGTCAGTTATATTTTTCTGTCAGTTTAATTATAATGCTGTACATAGTAAAAGGTTACTTGTGTTAAAGTTACAAACCTGGTGACCATAGTTCATTTACCTTACCAAGGAACTCTGGTATTTTAAATGCAATCTTATTTTATCTGTGTTGTGACTGTGGGTCAAGATGGGCTGGAATTGACCAGCACTGTGCACAGAATTCCACGTGTGATCTCGCCAATGCCCTGTGCAGATCTATCAAGACTTCCCAATTTTTATACTCTAACTCCTTGCCATGAAGGCCAACATTCCAATTACCTTTGTTAACTTCCTGTGATTCATACACAAGGACACCCAGATCCCTCTGTACCACAGCTTTCTGCCGCCTCTCTCCATTTCAATAATATTCTGCTTTTCTGTTCTTCCAAACAAAGTGGACAACCTCAGATTTTCCCACATTATGCTCTATTTGCCAAATCCTTACCCACTCACTTCAGCTATCTATATCCATTTACAGACTCTTTGTATCCTCCTCGCAACTTGCTTTCCTTGTGTCGTGGACAGAATGTATTTGCTCTCTTTCTGCCCTTAATCAGCACATTTTGCATGGAACGAGGTGCGTCTTTTCTTACCCTTGGAGTGTGTAATATTAATAATACTCTTTATTAGGCTTACATTAACACTGCAATGAAGTTACTGTGAAAATCCCCGAGTCGCCACATTCCAGTGCCTGTTCGGGTTTACAGAGAGGAAACTGGAGCACCTGGAGGAAACCCATGCAGACACGGGGAGAACGTGCAGATTCTGCACAGACAGTGACCCAAGCCGGGAATCAAACCTGGGACCCTGGCATTGTGAAGCAACAGTACTAACCACTGTGCTACCGTACTGCCCATTCCCATTAAATAATTCAACAGTAAGCTTTTATGAGTTTACAGTATAGGTTATTTATTGCACGCTTGCCATGAATTCATCCAACACTACAAAGGTGGGACGTGTATGCGCGCAAACACAGACACAGGGAGATTGGGTATAGATAAATCTATTGCACTTTTATAGATTACAGTTAATTTAGTCTCTGATTTACAATTGAAGGCCTCCCATGTAGCAAGCTTTGCTTTCTTGAATGGATTTGATGATTTAAAGTTAAGCAAAGAGTTTGCAGCAGGTTGTGAGGTTTCTTGTAAATTAATATCTCGGAGCTTGGTTCTCAGGTGAACTTTGCAACTGGAAAAGGTGAAGTACTTGGCAGCTAGTTTCATAGAGAAATTAGGATTGGACAAGAAATACTGGCCGAGGCAGCGATACCACATCCCATAAATGAATAAAGAAAAATACATTCCACCTGCTTCTAACATCCTCAAAGAGCTCTAATGTATTTGTAAAACAAGATTTTCCTTGCACAAAACCATAAGACATAGGAGTGGAAGTAAGGCCATTCGGCCCATCGAGTCCACTCCACCATTCAATCATGGTTGATTTCAACTCACCCGCTCTCTCCCCATAGCCCTTAATTCCTCGAGAAATCAAGAATTTATCAATTTCTGTCTTAAAGACACTCAATGTCCCGGCCTCCACCGCCCTCTGTGGCAATGAATTCCACAGACCTACCACTCTCTGGCTGAAGAAATTTCTCCTCATCTCTGTTCTAAAGTGACTCCCTTTTATTCTAAGGCTGTGCCCCCGCGTCCTAGTCTCCCCTGCTAATGGAAACAACTTCCCTACGTCCATCCTATCCAAGCCATTCATTATCTTGTAAGTTGACCATGTTGACTGCCTGATTGTGTAATGATCTTTTAAATGTCCTGCTACTAGCATTTTCAGAATGACAGACGTTAGCTTAACTGGTCTATAGTTTCCTGCTTTCTGTCTTTCTCTCCTGAGCAGAAGTGTCACATTTTCATGTTTAGCATGATGGAGATTATCTCACTGTGAAATGGTGTCCTCACAAAGACTGTGTGGTGGTCACTCCCACCTAAATTGTCATGGACAAATACATCTGAGACAGGTAGATTGGTGAGGATAAGGTCTTGTAACCTTTCCCATGTCTACCTACCCAATCTTGCAAATATGTTCTTCAGGACTCGGTAGCTCGGTTAGTAGTAGTACTACCTGGACACCTTTGGTGGTGGACATTGAAGTCCTCCATCCAGGGTACATTATGTGCCCTCAGTGCTTCTTCTAAGTGGTGTTCAATATGGAGTACTACTGATTCTTCACATGACGATGGTAATCACTTCATGCCCTAACACTTCATGGGGCCCAGACAGTATGCCACTGTGCTTCCACCTTTGCTTGGTCTGTCCTTCTGATGGGACAGGACATACCCAGAGATGGTGATGGTAGTGTCAAGGACATTGTCTATAAGGTATGATTTGGTGAGTATATCGATGTCAGGCTGTTGCTTGACTAATCTGTGAAACAGTTCTCCCAATTTTGGCACCGGCCCCCAGATGTTAGTAAGGAGACCTTTGCAGGGTCAATAGGGCTGGGTTGCTTCCAGTGCTGCTGTTGCTTCTAGTGCCTCAAGTTGATGCTGGGTGGTCTTTTGTTTTCATTCATTTTCTACTTTTCTGCAATTGTTTGGTACAACTGAGTGGCATGTTCAGCCATTTTGGAGGTTAGCTAATAGTCAACCACATTGATGTGAATCTGGAGTCACATGTGGCCAGAGCAGACCAATGCAGCAGATTGCCTTTTCCAAAGGACAAGAGTGAACCTTGATCCACTGCTTCAGATTGATTAGCTGAATATTGTCTGGTGTTTTAATGCATTAGGGTAGCCTGGAAGTGAAATTCAGACAAATCACCTTTTGTACTAAACTTGAAATTTAATCTGGATTGACTTAATATCCCTGGTTTTAGAAACACCTCATAACTGTGATCAGAACCATCTCTCAGAAATTGCTATTGTTGGCTCTGATATCAAGGAGATGTTGTATTCAACTTCTGTGGCATCTTGATGAAACCACACTTAAGATTATAGTTCCCATCCCCATTTTACAAGTAAAACAAAATGGAACTGTGCAAGGTGCGAAACGATTATGAGAATGACACACTAATTCAAGAGGTTATGACCATCATGCTGGGTTGCTTTCTCTAGAAAATAGAATGTTAATGGTTCTTTAAAATTATGAACAGGGAAAGTGTGGGAGTGGCTGCATTCTCATGAGCTCTGGTGCTACTCATCTTTGATCCTTTTTTAAAAATCCTGATGCATAACCTAGAATTATTTGATCCTAATAGATATGATCTATGCTATGTTCCTGAAAGATCCTGGCTAGATTTTGGCGCTGGGGAGCCAAGTTAAATCAAGAAAATCCTTGATTGATTGAGGTGGTCAGAGGAGGATGGGGTGGGGCCCAGTTTGCAGTGGTGGTTTCGCTGGTGAACGGGTCTACACTTTGGCCAAACCGTTGGTGTTGGGGTGATGGCTGCCACTGGAAGTGAAGTTGTGGACGACGGTCTCGGCTCTCCGGCACAGGTTATTAGTGCTCACATTAACAAATTGCGAGATATCCTTAAGAAAATGGATGGAGCGGGGAAGAGAATCATGTCAGTCAATAGGGCAGTTTCCTTGGTGGGGGCTCATCTTCAAATCCTTTGAAATCCTGCTGCATTAAAATGTTGAAAATCCTGATGGATTTGGGGAGATGGGGCCGGAGAAGGAGTGTTTGTGCGCCTAGTCTCCCAAGGGGAGCTCACGATGAATTGCCGGTCGAATTGAGAACTGGCTGCCATGCTTTCACGATCTCAATTTGAAGATCGGACGTTGCGAGTTAGGTAGTGCACATTGTATTCTTTGAGGCCTGTGGTCGGTTGGAGACTCCGACCACTGGTCTTGCTTTGTCTTGTCCTTGGTGTTCGTCGAGAAGGGATGGAGGTGGCCGGAAATGGCGGATCTTTGCCATCTGCTGAGACCTAGGTGTCATTTTACCGGGCCTTCAGAGCTGCAGGGGCTTCGATTAAATTCTGGATGTATCCTGGTTGCTGCTCGGCGATCCTGTCATGGCTGTGGCTTTCCAAGCTCGGTCGATGGTTATATTATCCTGCAGTTCATCAGTAATCCTGAACTTTGTTCCTTTGTGATATTACTCCTGATTCCTCATGGCTTTGGCCTTTCCAAGCTCTGTGGACAGTGATATTATCCTGAGGTTGGTGCAGTATTTACCTCTTGTGTTTTTTTAATCTTTCCTTGCTTTTACAACGAGGGAGTGTGATAAATGTAGGAATTCCAGATATATTGTGTTCTAGGTATTTGGTACAGTAAGGGTGAAAAGCCTGAGTTCATATGTCACTGCTGCAGTCATGTTTTTAAAATCAATCCTGATTTGAAAGACAACTATGTTTTGAAGCCAGGGGTGCGCTTAAAGCATCGTAAAAATCTTGGGCTAATTGAATGTTGTTTGGATTCAGGGATTCCCTGTAAAATTAATTAGATTTAAGCTTGGTAAGATGATGTAATTACTGGCCAACGTATCAGACATTTTGCAGAAAAGCTGTTTTAATTGAGTTTTAGATGGAGATGTGAGCAGAAGTCGAGCATCTCAGTTCAGTTAAAAGATATACCTGTAGCTGGATTAGCTATTTATTTCCAAGCTGTTCAGAAGAGTGAAATTAGCTGAAGCAGCTTTTGAAGAAATACAGCCAGATTTTCTGCATGGTTCTGACAGGATTTAGGTCCTTTCTTTAAAGCAACGCTTACACGCAGCTTCTGCTCCTTCAAACAATCGGCTCATCCTCACCCTCCTGAGGTATGCTCTGTATACCACCTTCAGCTGTATCAGCCCCAACATCGCACACGAGGTGGAGGCATTTACTCTCTGGAGCACCTCACACCAGAATCCCTCTTCTATAACTTCTCCCACCTCTTCCTCCCACTTTGCTTTGATCCCTTGCAGTGATGCCTTCTCCTCTTCCAAAATAGCCCCGTAAACCACCGATACTACCCCCTTCTCCAGTCCCCCTGTTGTCAGCACCTCCTCCAGCAATGTGGAGGCCGGTTCCTCCGGGAAGTTCTGTATCTCCTTTCTGGCAAAGTCTCGAACCTCCATGTATCTAAACATTTCCCCCTGCTCTAGCCCATACTTCGCTTCCAGCTCCTTCAATCCTGCAAACCGACCCCTAAGAAACAAATCTTTTAGCGTCTTAATCCCCTTCTCCTCCCATTTCCGAAAATTTCCATCCCACCTCCCTGGCTCAAATCTGTGGTTCCCCCGAATCGGCATTTCCCTTGACCCTCCACCCAACCTGAAGTGTTGGCGAAACTGCCTCCAAATTCTCAATGAAGCTATTATTACCGGACTCCCTGAGTATTTCCCCGAAGCTATCGGTAGCGGCACTGTTGCTAGTGCTTTCAGTCCCGACCCCCTGCACAAACTCTCTTCCATCCCGACCCACTGGGAATCAACCCCTCTGACCCAGCTCTGCATCTTCTCCACATTCGCCGTCCAGTAGTAGTGTCAAAAGACTCTTAAACAATATCTCTGTCCAGCAGGTATTCTTGAATGCTAACTGTGTTTAACAGTGGATTGAGAGCTGAGATTTCTTTGTTGTTTGAGTGGAAATAAAGATAGCTGATAAGGTTACTGTATTTACTGTACTGACTAGCATTGTTTAAGGGGTAATTGTGAGCTATTTTCTAGTGTGATGTTAAAGATATTTTCATACTGTGTCAGTAATAAAGTTTGTTTGAATATACTTTATCCCTATTTCTTGTGAAATCACTTCTGGAGCGAGGTATCCTTTCCTCAGTCTTACAAAATTAAAATGAAATATTGGGATTTCTGTCCAGGATCTGAGCCGCTGTTGGGGACTGCTCTGGGATCATAATATGGAGCACACATTTTTTTTTAGGTACCCTTCACTCTGTTTACAGAGAAGATGAGTGGATAGATGGTTTGGTGTAGAGGTGGTTGGTAAGGCCTTGTAAGTCCTCATTGTGTGTGAGGAAAGCCCCTCCATTAGACCTGTTGGTGTTTTGTTTTCCGTCTGTATTTTTGTTATTTTGGGATTATGGAATTCTTGCTAGCTGCCTTTGAAGGTACAGTCAGACTATGCATCCTGGAGAAGACTGGGTTCCTTTTTTCCCCACTTTTGTGGTTAGTGCCTCTGGGGGTGTTTGCAGTAGGCGGAATATGTATTAGTGTACACCCGGGTGTGGTCGGTTAATCCTCGGATATCTAGCCTTTTTTGCGTTGGCGGTGTAAGATTGCATGGGGAGTCAGGTGCTTACTTCCACTTGATCTTATATAGGGATTTCCGGACTGTCATCCTCCTTCAGGCTTGGGCTCCCATGAGAAAGCAGTGTGCTTTTTCCGTAGACTCCCTGCAGCGATGAAGGAGACCATATGGCCATCGAGTCTGTGCTGACCCATCATGACTTCATTGTAAGCAGTCTGTGGATTTTAAAAAAAGACTCAGAGGTTTGAAGCCCAACTGTAACAAAGAAATTTAGAAGAACCATTGGTTAAGGTAGTAACTAATAAATCCAAGGAGGAATTCAGGGGAAACTTCTTTCATCAGAGAGTTCTGAGAATGTGGAAGCCACTACCACATGGAATGTTTGAGGTGAATAGCATAGATGCTTTTAAGGAGAAGCTAGATGAGTCAATGTGGGGAAAAAAGAATAAAAGACTATGCTGATTCGGGTTTGATGAACATAGAACATACAGTGCAGAAGGAGGCCATTCTGCTCATCAAGTCTGCACCGGCCCACTTAAGCCCTCACTTCCACCCTATCCCCCAAACCCAATAACCCCATCTAACCTTTTTTTGGACACTAAGGGCAATTTAGCAAGCCCAATTCACCTAACCTGCACATCTTTGGACTGTGGGAGGAAACCGGAGCACCCGGAGGAAACCTACGCGGACACGGGGAGAACGTGCAGACTGCACAGACAGTGACCCAGCAGGGAATCGAACCTGGGACACTGGCACTGTGAAGCCACAGTGCTAACCACTATGCTACCGTGCTGCCCACTGAAGTAGGTGGGAGGAGGCACATTTTTATTTGCTGAGCATTTTTATTTATTTGACAATACACATGCACATTTTTTAAAGTCATTGTCCAGTTTGTCACATTTCATCTTTGGGAATATCTGCATATTTAGGTTGAGTATGAGCATATGAGTTTCTCCTTGGAGAGGAGAAGGGTAAGAGGAGATTTGATAGACATGTTCAAAGTCATCACGGGAGAAACTGTTCCGGCTTGCAAAAGGATTGAGAAAGAGAGCGCACAGATTCAACTTGACTTGCTAAAAGAATCAAATGTAATATGAGAAAGACTTGGCTCCAATGTTGCTACATCATGATGTCACAAAATATATCAAAGGGAGGTAATTACTTGATGCATATTGGATCGGACTGGATTGGATTTGTTTTATTGTCGCATGTACTGAGGTACAGTGAAAAGTATGTTCTGCATACAGTCCAGACAGATCATTCCATATAAGAAAGAAAAACATGGGTCATACATAAACACACAATGCAATACATAGACATAGGCATCGGGTGAAGCATACAGAGTACAATACTACTCAGTAGAGAAGATGTGTGAAAAGATCAGATCAGTCCATAAGAGAGTCATTCAGGAGTCTGCTAACAGCGGGGAAGAAGTTGCTTTTGAACCTATTAGCTAGCGCCTGTTCTCAGACTTTTGATCTTCTGCCCGATGGAAGAAGTTAGAAGAGTGAATAACCCGGGTCGGAGGGGTCTTTGATTATACTGCCCGCTTTTCCAAGGCAACGGGAGGTGTAGACAGAGTCAATGGATGGAAGGCGGGTTCACATGATGGACTGGGCTGTGTTCACGACTCTTTGTAGTTTCTTACGGTCTTGGGCTGAACAGTTGCCATACCAGGCTGCGATGGAGCCAGATAGGATGCTTTCTATGGTGCATCTGTAATAATTGGTAAGAGTCAGTGTGGACATGCCGAATTTCCTTCATTTCCTGATGAAGTATAGGCATTGTTGTGCCTTCTTGGCCGTAGCATCGACGTGGGTGGATCAGATTAGATTGTTGGTGATGTGTACACCTAGGAATTTGAAGCTGTCAACCAAAGCTGAGTCCACAAAAGATCAGCCATGATCTCATTGAATGGTGGAGCAGGCTCGAGGGGCCAGATGGCCTACTCCTGCTCCTAGTTCTTATGTTCTTATTACCACCTCGGCACCATTGATGCAGACAGGGGTGTGTACGATACTGCGCTTCCTCAAGTCAATGACCAGCTCTTTAGTTTTGCCGACATTGAGGGAGAGATTGTAATCGTTACACCACTCCACTAGGTTCACTATCTCCCTCCTACAGTCTGACTCAACGTTCTTCTAGGTTTGACACATTGAGGCCATGTCATCAGCAAACTTCTCGATGGAGTTGGAGCCAAAATTTGCCACACAGTTGTTTATGTATAGAGAGTGTAGGAGGGGGCTAAATACGCACCCTGCGGGGCCCCGGTATTGAGGACTATCGTGGAGGAAGTGTTGTTGTTTATTCTTACTGATTGTGGTCTGTGGGTCAGGAAGTCGAGGATCCAGTATTTAAAATCTCTGCGACCAGCATGAATGAGTACGCCACTACAGTAACTGACTTCATTAGTAAGTGTGTAGAAGACTGTGTGCCAAAGAAGCATGTAAAATCGTCGGCTCCAACGCACCCCTCCCTGATGAGCTCAACGCATTCTATGCATGCTTTGAGCAAGAGGTCAGCGAGAGCAAGCCCTCCACCCCAAAAGCCGTGAATGAACTTGTATCTGAGACCACCACTGCAGACATCAGAGCAGCCTTCTTGAAGGTCAACCCACGGAAAGCCACTGGCCCGGATGGGGTACACGGATGAGCACTCGGGTCTTGCGCGGATCAGCTGGCGGGGGTATTTGCAGCCATCTTCAACCTCTCTTTACAACAATCAGGTCCCTATCTGCTTCAAGAAGACGACCATCATCTCTATACCAAAAAAAAGTCAAGCAGCATGCCTTAATGACTATCATCCAGTGGCTCTGACATCCATCGTCATGAAGTGCTTCGAAAGGTTAGTCATGGCATAAATCAACTCCAGGCTTCCAGATTGCCTTGATCCACTACAGTTCGCCTACTGCTGCAACTGGTCCACAGCAGACGCCATCTCCATGGCCCTGCACTCAACACTGGAGCACCTAGATAACAAAGCCACCTATGTCAGACTCCTATTTATCGACTACAGCTCAGCCTTCAATACCATCATTCCTATGAAACTCATCTCCAAACTCCGTGGCCTTGGCCTCAGCTCCTCGCTCTGCGACTGGATCCTGAACTTTCTAACCCACAGGCCACAATCAGTAAAGATAGGCAACAACACCTCCTCCACGATCATCCTCATTGCCGGTGCCCCACAAGGCTGTGTCCTCAGCCCCCTACTAGAACATACAGTGCAGAAGGAGGCCATTTGGCCTATGGAGTCTGCACCGACCCACCCAAGCCCTCACTTCCACCCTATCCCCGTAATCCAATAACTCTTAAACCTTTTTGGTCACTAAGGGCAATTTATCATGGCCAATCTATCTCACCTGCACGTCTTTGGGCTGTGGGAGGAAACCCACGCAGACACTGGGAGAACGTGCAGACTCCTCACAGACAGTGACCCAGCGGGGAATCGAACTTGGGACCCTGGCGCTGTGAAGCCACAGGGCTCTCCACATGTGCTATTGTGCTGCCCAAGTACTATACTCCTTATACACCTATGACTGTGTGGCCAAATTCCCCGCCAACTCGATTTTCAAATTTGCTGATGACATCACCGTAGTGGGTCGGATTTCAAACAATGATGAGACAGAGTACAGGAATGAGATGGAGAATCTGGTGAACTGGTGTGACGATAATAATCTCTCCCTCAATGTCAACAAAACGAAGGAGATTGTCATCGACGTCAGGAAGCGTAGTGGAGAACATGCCCCGTCTACATCAATGGGAACGAAGTAGAAAGGGTCGAGAGCTTCACGTTTTTAGGTGTACAGATCACCACCAGCCTCTCCTGGTCCCCCCCATGCCGACACTATAGTTAAGAAAGCCCACCAACGACTCCACTTTCTCAGAAGACTAAGGAAATTTGGCATGTCAGCTACGACCCTCACCAACTTCTACAGATGCACCATAGAAAGGATTCTTTCTGGTTGTATCATAGCTTGATATGGAGTCTGCTCTGCCCAAGACCGCAGGAAAGTACAAAAGGTCGTGAATGTAGCCCAGTCTATCACGCAAACCAGCCTCCCATCCATTGACTCTATCTATAATTCCCGCTGCCTCAGAAAGGCATCCAGCATAATTAAGGACCCCACGCACCCCGGACATACTCTCTTCCACCTTCTTCTGTCAGGAAAAAGATACCAAAGTTTGAGGTCACGTACCAACCGACTCAAGAACAGCTTCTTCCCTACTGCCATCGGCCTTTTGAATGGACTTACCTCGTATTAAGTTGATCTTTTCTCTACACCTTGCTATAACTGTAACATTATATTCTGTAGTCTCTCCTTCCTTCCCTATGTACGGTATGCATTGTTTGTACAGCATGCAAGAGACAATACTTTTCACTGTATACTGATACATGACAATAATAAATCAAATCAAATCAGTTACAGAGGCAGGAACCAAGTCCTAGGTTTTGGAGTTTTGGTATGAACTTGGCTGGGAGTATGGTATTTTCCCCGAAAGTGTGTCTAAGTACCAGTCCACTTGGACTGCCCTTCTTTAAAGCAAGGCAAGCTTATTAATTAGTAAATTTCATTGCCAATATCTACATTCTACTGGAGGACATGCTCCCAAAATGTAATCGTCCCTCTGTTCTGTATAAGATCATAAAATATAGGAGAAGAATTAGGCCATTCGCACCATCGTGTCTGCTCCACCATTCAATCATGGTTGATAAGTTTCTCATCCCCATTCTCCTGCCTTCTCCCTGTAACTCCTGATCCCCTTATTGATCAAGAACCTGTGTATCTCTGCCTTAAAGACATTCTATGATTTAGCCTCCACAGCCTTCTGATTCATCACCCTCTCCTGAAGAAATTCCTCCTCATCTCCGTTTTAAAGGATCGACCCTTCAGTCTGAGGCTGTGCGCTCGGATTCTAGTTTCTCCGACTTGTGGAAGCATCCTCTTTACGTTCACTCTATCTAAGCTTCTTAGTATTCTATAAGGTTCAATGAGATCCCCCTCATCCTTCTAAACTTAATTGAGTACAGACCCAGAGTCCTCAACCGCTCCTCGTATGTCAAGTCCTTCATTCCGGGGATCATTCTTGTGAACCTCCTCTGGACCCTTTCCAAGACCAGCACATCCTTCCTTAGACAAGGGACGCATAACTGCTCACAATATTTCAAATATTCTTTATCAAGATACTGACTAATCTGGGGCTGGTGTGTGTTTCCAGTATTTTCTGTTCTCATTTCTGGAAAAAGCATGTCGGCCAGGAACTAGTGCTGTCTGTAATTACATTTGCCCTGATTGCAAACAGTATTAATCCAGGTGTCTTTTCAACAGAACTCCCTGTACCAAAAGCTGCATCACCCACTGCCGCAGAAGAGGAGAGCGTGCTGTTCAACAAGTTAACCTACCTGGGCTGCATTAAGGTGACCTTCCCACGCAATGAAGCAGAGGCCCTTCGTGCCATGGCCAACCTTTGTGCCAACTGCCAAGTTCCTATTCATGTTACCCTCTATGTGCCTAATGTAGCGGACGGATCTGTAAGGTAGGCTGGCCATTTAGTTCAGTTAAAATGAGTTACTTTTCAGACTTCACCAGTGAGATGTGGTAATTGTAAATGATGGGAATAGTTATCATTACTTTAACAAGATGGCATACAAACCGTAATCTTGTACTTGTGTGAGCTGAGTGATGTCTCCCTTGGAAGATGGCATTTATTTTTTGGAATTTGACAGTGTCCGCATCATAGATACATAGAAGATAGGAGCAGGAGGAGCCCTTTCAGCCCTTCGAGCCTGCTCCACCATTCATCCCGATCATGGCTGATCATCCAACTCAATAGCCTAATCCTGCATTCTTCCCATAGCCTTTGAGAACAATCCCAATCTATTCCATCTCTCCTCATATGACAGTCCCGCCATCCCTGGAATCAGTCTGGTAAACCTTCGCTGCACTCCCTCCTTCCTCAGAGAAGGAGACCAAAACTGCACACAATACACCAAGTTTGGCCTCACCAAAGCCCTGTACAATTGCAGCAACACATCAGTGAATGGTGCACAAGGACACCCAGGTCCCGCTGCACACTCCTCTCTCCCAATTTACAACCACTCAGGTAGTAATCTGCCTTCCTGTTTTTGCTTCCAAAGTGAATAACCTCACACTCATCCAAATTATACTGCTTCTGCCATTGGTTAGCCCACTCGCCCAACCTGTCCAGATCTTGCTGTAGGATCCCTGCATCCTCGTCACAATTCACCCTCCCACCTAATTTGGTATCATCTGCAAACTTAGAAATGTTACATTTGACATTGATCCCAGTTAACCACATCCATAAAGGATCATTTCCTTCTGTGGACCTTCTGTGACATTTTTCCATTTGATGTATGAAAGTTCTCCGATTCAGTTATGTTGAATTGTGGGCTTATTTACTGTGGGTTATCAGAGACCAAGCTCATTGTGTGTAGGACTGCTGTGATGAGTCTAGCTTCTTGGAATGCATAGAACCCCAGAAGTGCAGAAGGAGGCCATTTGTCCCATTGAGTCTGCACCAATCCTCCAAAAGAGCACCCTACCGAGGCCTATTCCCCCGCCCTATCCCTGGAACATACCCTGTGCATCCTTGGACACTAAGACAAAATTTAGCATGACGAATCCACCTAACCTGCATGCCTTTGGACTGTGAGAGGAAACCAAACCACCCAGAGGAAATCCACGCAGACATGGGGAGAACGTGCAAACTCTACACAGACAGTGAGCCAAGGTCTGAATTGAACCAGGTCCCTGGCTCTGTGAGGCAGCACTGCTAACCACTGTGCTACTGGTTGGATACAGAACCGGGTTTCAGAAGTGAATCAGTAGTTCCAATACAGCCATGACCCTGCATCCACTGACAATGTGGAATATTGTGTAGGTATAGTTTAGCCACAAAAAAATAATGAATCTAATTGCTGCCGCAACAGGTTCAGTTACCCCCGTCACCAGTAAAATGCTGGAAAGAATTATCATTAGTACCCTCACTGCTCCTGCTCACCATTCCTATATTCATTGGTGCTCAGTTCAGGTGACATTAGAAGCAATCATCCTGGCCTTGATCAGAACATCCATGGAAGTGTTCAATGCAAGAAGAGACATAAGAGTTGCTGCCTTTGATATCAAAGTGACATTTAACTGAGGATGGCACCAAGGAACCTACTCAGATCTGTGGAGATTGAAACAAGATCACAGCATTGGCTGATACAAATGAAGTGATTGTGGCTTAGAGTTATCACAGCCGTTGGACATCACTGTGGGAGTTTCTTCGAGAACTCACCTCAGCCTACCCATCTTCAGCTGCTTCATCAATAATTCTACCTCTTTCATAACATCAGAAATAGGGATGTTCATGGATGGTTCCCAGTATTTTTTCCTCACAGTCACTGGAATCAGTACTGCTGCTGATGCCACCACCTTGCAGGTTAACATATCAATACCGTGCCTACAAGTGAATAGTGAAAGTTGATTATTCTGCAGGATGTCCAACTTCAAAGCCCCTCTCCATTGCCTGCGAGGCCACGATCAAGAATATGTTGAGATACTCTTCATTCACCTGGATGGCTGCAACCACATCAATGGTCAAGAAGCTCAACATCTGGGATAGAGAAGTTAACTTGATTGTGTTCCTTCCATTCGAATCAGTATCTAACCCTTCAGCGGTGTGCTGTGATTGTAATAAGTGTGTGTAATCTATGATTCATTGCAACAACTTGACAAGCTTACTTCCAACCGTACTCCTTTCCCTTGTGTCCTGTACAGCTGAGAAGGGCAAGATGTCCTGGGAACAGCATTCACCTCCAAGCTGCATACCATCCGGAATGGAACATGTATATTGTTCCTTTGTCGTTCCATAGAATCCCTCCAGTGCAGAAGCTGCCTTTCAGCCCAACAAGTTTGCACTGACCCTCTGCAGTAAATCCCAATCACCGCCCTATCCCTAATCCCACCAACACATCTTTGGATGCGAAGAAGCAAATCATGGCCTATCCATCTTTGGACTGTGGAAGGAAGCTGGAGCACCCGGAGGAAAGCCACGCAGACTGGGAGGACGTGCAAACTCTGCAAAGACAGCCACCCAAGGCCAGAATCTAACCCAGGTCCTTGGTGTTGTGAGGCAGCAGTGCTAACCACTGTGCCGCCGTCGTGTAGGATTACATAGAATTTGCAACACAGGAGCTGTTGTTGGGTCAATATTCTGGGATTTTCTACCTTGAGCACAAGGACTACAGTAGTTCAAGAAAGCAGCTCACTACCACTTTCTCAGAATAACTGTAAATAGGTCATTAATGTGACCTTGCAAAAATCAGTCACAACTTGAGCACAAGTTTAAAGAAAACAGCATGTTAGCCCATTGGTCAGTGAGTTCCCTCGATTGATCAGTATTATCTGTTTACCTGGCTGATCTTCCTTTGAATTCTTTCCTTAATTATACAAATTTTTAATTGTGTATTGGTAAAATATTAATTTTGCTATTATTCCATCTGATTTTCTGTTCTTTTTAGTTGCTGTCTTTCTTTTAGTTCTGGTTCTGGTAATAGCAGAGTTCAGGATTTGGCAAATGTTGCTTTATTAACCAGATAGGTGAGAATGACATGTCCTTGATTTGTATTCTTCCCATTTCCCCACCGTCATCTGGAAGCAGCGAGCAATCACTTGTTATCTTTCCTAGCTTTACACCTGTGGTCCGAAATACACCTTATCACTGTTCATTTCAAATTCGTAGCATCTTCTCCAGTACTATCTTGAGTAGGATTACATACAATTTATGGCACAGAAAAAGGCAATTCAGCCCAGCTGGTCCTCAGCATTAATATCTTCATAGGAGCCACTTCCTACGCCTCTTCACCATACCTCATTAGCATATCCTCCTATTCTTTTCTCCCTCATGTACTGACTTACACTTGCGCGTATCTATGCTACTTTCTTCAACTACTCTATGTAGCAGCACATTCCACATTCTAACCACTCAAGGTAAATCTGTAGTGAAGTTATAGGTATATAACTTCTATCTATCTATCTATATACATATATATATATATATATATATAGAGAGAGAGAGGTGGCACAGTGGTTAGCACTGCTGCCTCACTATGCCAAGAAACTGTGTTCGAACGCAGCCCCGGGTCACTCTCCATGTGGAATTTGCACATTCTCCTCGGGTCTGCGTGGGTCTCACCCCCACAACCCAAAGATGTGCAGGGTAAGTGGATTGACCACGCTAAATTGTGGATTTAAGGGGTGTTTGCTGATTTGAGCACTGAGAAATAGTTGTGCTCCATCGGTGGGGTTGGTTTGTGGCTTACCAGATGAGGAGAGTAACAAGTAAGAGGTAGAAGCCTGGCCGAGAGGTTATTCGAGGTGCGACAATGGAAAAGATGGCGGAGGTTTCAGGGGTGGCGTTGCCCGCCCAGTGATCTACTGAGCAACTGGTGGACTTTCTGAATGCGAAGTTCCAGCAGCAGAGGCAAGAGACCTCCGAGGACCTGGTGAAGGTGGTGGTACCGCTTAGGGTGGCTATTAAGAGAGTGAAGCAGGGTCTGGCGGTCCCGAAGGTGGAGGTGGTGGTGGGTGAGCATGAGGACCGGCTGGCTTCAGAGGCAGAAATGGTGCACGTGGCGGGAGAAGTTGGAGGACCTGGAGAATAGTTCCAGCAGGCATAATCTCTGGATCATGGGGCTACCTGAAGGGATTGAGGGAACACAGGCCACAGAGTATGTGGCAAATATGTTTGAGAAGTTGGTGGGGGGGAGGGGTCTTTGACTGTCCCCCTGAGGTGGATCGAGTGCATAGAGCATTCAGGAGGAAGCCGAAGGCGGGGGGAGCTGTCGAAGGCGATGGTGGTGCGGCTGCATCGTTTCATTGTTTAGGAGAAGATACTGAGGTGGGCGGAGAAAATGAGAAAGTGCACCTGGGAAGGGAACATGCTTCGGATCTGCCAGGACCTGGGTGTGGAGCTGGCCAAGCAGGCGGGCTGGCTTCAATCAGATCCTCTACAAGGATGGAGTGAAGTTTGGGGTGCTGTATCCTGCTCGTCTGTGGGTCACGCACCAGAATTGAGAGTTTTATTTTGACACGGGGGACAAGACTATGGACTGGGAAGTGTGTGAGGACATTGAACTTTGGAGATGTCATTGTAGGGAATTGGACCTGCATACTGGGGCAGCTTGGTGTATTTATTGTGTCTGGGTGCGGAGTGGGTAAGTGTGTTTTATTGTTTTTGGAGAATTGCGGGTGAAGGGCGGCTGGGGGAAAGGTGGTAGGCGGTGGTGTCATGTAAGGACCACCATGCTAGCTGGTTGGCTAGTTAATGGTAGTGAAGTGGGGGTTGATCTGTGGAGGGCCTGGGGTGTTGTGCTGATGTGGGTGGAGTTGGTGTGGCGCTGTTGATTAAGGGGAGATGGCAGCAGACATCTTGGGGAGTGCCCGAGGGTGAGCGAGGCATAGACCTGGGAGAGTGCCTGAGGAGGCGTTGCTAAAGGAGAGGCAGAGGTTCCAGGTGGAGTTTGGTCTTGTGTCCACTGGAAAGGCTGTGGGACAATTGCGTAGTCAGAGGGGAGGTAAATGAGTATGGGGAGAAAGCTAGCAGGATGCTTGCGCAGTAGTTTGGGAAGCAGGTGGTGGTGAGGGGAATTGGGAGGGTGTGAAACGATAGGAGCACTGAGCACTGTGGTATCGGAGCTGGAGGGGGTGAACGGGATTTTTGAGGCTTTTTACTGAAGATTGTACCATTTGGAACCTTTGGTGAAGGATGAAAGGATGAGGCGTTTTTGGACGAGTTAGGCTTCCCGAATATTGGGAAGGTGAAAGTGCAGGGGCTATGGGCCCTGATCGGGTTGAGGGAGGTAATGGAACAAACAAAGAGCAAAGAAAAATTACAGCACTGGAACAGGCTCTTCGGCCCTCCAAGCCTGCGCCGATCCAGATCCTCTATCTAAAACTTCCGCCTATTTTCTAAGGATCTGTATCCCTCTGCCCTCTGCACATTCATGTATCTGTCTAGATACATCTTAAATGACGCTATCGTGCCCGCCTCTACCAGCTCCGCCGGCAATGCGTTCCAGGCACCCACCACCCTCTGCATAAAGAACTTTCCACGCATATCTCCCTTAAACTTTTCCCCTCTCACCTTGAACTCGTGATCCCGAGTAATTGAGTCCCCCACTCTGGGGGGGAAAAAGCTTCTTGCTATCCACCCTGTCTATACCTCTCATGATTTTGTAGACCTCAATGAGGTCCCCCCTCAACCTCTGCCTTTCTAATAAAAATAATCCGAATCGACTCAACCTCTCTTCATAGTTAGCACCCTCCACACCAGGCAACATCCTGGTGAACCTCCTCTGCACCTTCTCCAAAGTATCCACATCCTTTTGGTAATGTGGCGACCAGAACTGTACACAGTATTCCAAATGTGGCTGAACCAAAATCTTATACAACTGTAACATGACCTGCCAACTCTTGTACTCAATACCCCTTCCGATGAAGGAAAGCATGGTGTATGCCTTCTTGATCACTCTATCGACCTGCGCAGCCACCTTCAGGGTACAATAGACCTGAACACCCAGATCTCTCTGTACATCAAATTTCCCCAGGGCTTTTTAATTTACCGTATAGTTAGCTCTTGAATTGGATCTTCCAAAATGCATCACCTCGCATTTGCTCGGATTGAACTGCATCTGCCATTTCTCCGCCCAACTCTCCAATCTATCTATATTCTGTTGTATTCTCTGACAGTCCCCTGCTACTCCACCAGTCTTAGTGTCATCTGCAAACTTGCTAATCAGGCCACCTATACCTTCCTCCATATCATTTATGTATATCACAAATAACAGTGGTCCCACCACGGATCCCTGTGGAACACCACTGGTCACAGTTCTCCATTTTGAGAAACTCCCTTCCACTACTACTCTGTCTCCTGTTGCCCAGCCAGTTCTTTAGCCATCTAGCTAGTACACCCTGGACCCCATGAGACTTCACTTTCTCCATCAGCCTACAATGGGGAACCTTATCAAATGCCTTACTAAAGTCCATGTATATGATATCTACAGCCCTTCCCTCATCAATCAACTTTGTCGCTTCCTCAAAGAATTCTATTAAGTTGGTAAGACATGACCTTCCCTGCACAAAACCATGTTGCCTATCACTGATAAGCCCATTTTCTTCCAAATGGGAATAGATCCTATCCCTCAGTATCTTCTCCAACAGCTTCTCTACCACTGACGTCAGGCTCACCGGTCTATAATTACCTGGATTATCCCTGTTACCTTTCTGAAACAAGGGACAACATTAGCAATTCTCCAGTCCTCCGGTACCTCACCCGTGTTCAAGGATGTTGCAAAGATATCTGTTAAGGCCCCAGCTATTTCCTCTCTCACTTCCCTCAGTAACCTGGGATAGATCCCATCCGGACCTGGGGACTTGTCCACCTTAATGCCTTTTAGAATACTCAACACATCCTCCCTCCTTATGCCGACTTGACCTAGAGTAATCAAACATCTATCCCTAACCTCAACATCCGTCATGTCCCTCTCCTCGGTGAATACCGATGCAAAGTACTCATTAAGAATCTCCATTTTCTCTGACTCCACGCAAACTTGCCTCCTTTGTCCTTGAGTGGGCCAACCCTTTCTCTAGTTACCCTCTTGCTCCTTATATATGAATAAAAGGTTTTGGGATTTTCCTTAACCCTGTTTGCTAAAGATATTTCATGACCCCTTTTAGCCCTCTTGATTCCCCGTTTCAGATTGGTCCTACATTCCCGATATTCTTCCAAAGCTTCGTCTGTCTTCAGTCGCCTAGACCTTATGCATGCTTCCTTTTTCCTCTTAGCCAATCTCACAATTTCATCTGTCATCCATGGTTCCTTAATCTTGCCATTTCTATCCCTCATTTTCACAGGGACATGTCTGTCCTGAACTTTAATCAACCTCTCTTTAAAAGCCTCCCACATATCAAATGTGGATTTACCTTCAAACAGCTGCTCCCAATCCACATTCCCCAGCTCCTGCCGAATTTTGGTACAGATGGCCTTCCCCCAATTTAGCACTCTTCCTTCAGGACCACTCTCGTCTTTGTCCATGAGTATTCTAAAACTTACGGAATTGTGATCACTATTCCCAAAGTAATCCCTGACTGAAACTTCAACCACCTGCTGTCCGGGCTCATTCCCCAACACTAAGTCCAGTATGGTCCCTTCCAGAGTTGGACTATTTACATACTACTCTAGAAAACCCTCCTGGATGCTCCTTACAAATTCTGCTCCATCTAGACCGCTGTCACTAAGTGTATCCCACTCAATGTTGGGAAAATTAAAATTTCCTATCACCAATCATCATCTTTCTATCCTCTATCCTCATCTTTCTATAATCTGTTTCCATATTTGTACCTCTATCTCACGCTCGCTGTTGGGAGGTCTGTAGTACAGCCCCAACATTGTTACTGCACCCTTCCTATTTCTGAGCTCTGCCCATATCGCCTCACTGCTCGAGTCCTGCATAGTGCCCTCCTTCAGCACAGCTGTGATATCCTCTCTGACCAGTAATGCAACTCCTCCACCCTTTTTACCTCCCTCTCTATACCGCCTGAAGTATCAATATCCTGGGATATTTAGTTGCCAATCCTGCCCTTCCCTCAACCAAGTCTCAGTAATAGCAATAACATCATACTCCCAGGTATTAATCCAAGTCCTAAATTCATCTGCCTTACCTACTACACTTCTTGCATTAAAACAAATGCACCTCAGACCACCAGTCCCTTTGCGTTCATCATCTTCTTCCTGCCTATTCTTCCCCTTAGTCACGCTGACTTCATGATCTAGTTCCTTACAGGTTTTAGTTACTGCCTCCTTACTGTCCGCTAACCTCCTCATTTGGTTCGCATCCACCTGCCACATTAGTTTAAACCCTCCCCAGCAGCGTTAGCAAAAGCACCCCCAAGGACATTGGTTCCAGTCCTGCCCAGGTGTAGACCGTCCAATTTGTAGTAGTCCCACCTCCCCCAGAACCGGTCCCAATGTCCCAAAAATTTGAACCCCTCCCTCCTGCGCCATCTCTCAAGCCACGCATTCATCCTGCCTATTCTTTCATTTCTACTCTGACTACCATGTAGCGCTGGTAGCAATCCTGAGATTACTACCTCTGAATTCCGACTTTTTAACTTGGCTCCTAACTCCCTAAATTCTGCTTGTAGGACCTCATCCCGTTTTTATACCTATATCATTGGTCCCTATATGCACCACGACAACTGGCTGTTCACCCTCCTCCCTTCAGAATGTTCTGCAGCCGATCTGAGACATCCCTGACACGTGCATCTGGGAGGCAACATTACATTTGGGAGTCTTGTTTTCAACCACAGAACCGCCTATCTACTCTCCTTACAATTGCATCCCCTATGACTATCGCTCTTCCACTCTTTTTCCCGCCCTTCTGTACAGCAGAGCCAGCCACGGTGCTATGAACCTGGCTACTAATGCCATCCCCTGGTGAGTCATCTCCCCCAACAGTATCCAAAACGGCATACCTGTTTTGGAGGGAGATGACCGCAGGGGACACCTGCACTGCCTTCCTGCTTTTTCGCTGCCTTTTGGTCACCCATTCCCTTTCTCCCTCAGCAATCCTAATCTGTGGTGTGACCAATTCGCTAAACGTGCTATCCACGACCTCCTCAGCATCGCGGATGCTCCAAAGTGAGTCCATCCGCAGCTCCAGAGCCGTCATGCGGACCAAGAAGAGCTGCAGCTGGACACACGTTCCGCACGTGAAGGAGCCAGGGACATCAGCCACGTCCCTGAGCTCCCACATTGGAGCATAACACGGGTCTGAGATCTCCTACCATTTTTAATCTTAAACTGAATTTAGTCCAACTATAATATCAAATAATAGATAAATGAAAAAGGAAAACAAAAAGAAAAATTGTTACCAATCACACGATTAAAAAAAAATAGAAAAACCTTACCTTATCAATACATCTCAGGGAAAAGAAGAACTACTTACCAGTCACCAGCAAATCACTTACCTGCGGGCTGTGACAGCACGGTTCAATTTCTTTCTACTTCTACCTGCCCTCGCATCTCCCTCTTGATCGTGACTCGGCTGGGATCCTTACAGTGATTGTTTTTTTTTGGTTAGAGGAGGAGGTAGGGAGGGAAACACTGAAGAAGTGTTTGGGGTTTAACTGTCACTTGACAACAGCTCCTCCACAAACCACCTTCTGGATACAGTGACCTCAATGCACTGATGCAAATTTTCCCTGCAACAGCCAATCAGTGGCTCCACTCTGCTTCCCTCTGCTGGATGCTTGCCTTCACTTGAACACCGAGGGTGTCTTGCTCAGGCACACCTGAATACAGTGACTGCAATGCACTGTTGCAAATTTTCCCCGCAACAGCCAATCAGCGGCATCGCTCTGCTGCCCTCTGCTGGATGCTTGCCTTCACTTGAACACGGAGGGTGTCTTGCTCAGGTACACCTTCTGGATACAGTGACCATAATGCACTGATGCACATTTTCCCTGCAACAGCCAATCAGCGGCTCCGCTCTCCTGCCCTCTGCTGGATCTAATGGATTGTGTGGGACCGATGCAGGCGGGAAGGCCCCGGATCCAGATGGGTTCCCAGCTGAGTTCTCTTAAGAGGTTCGGGTTGGAACTGGGGCCCCTGCTAGTGGAGCTGTATAATGAGTTGATGGTGAGGGGGAATGTCCCTCCCATGCTGTCCCAGGCTTCAATAGCGCTCATTATAAAGAAGGACAAGGACCCGGAGCAGTGTGGATCGTACCATCTGATTTCGCTGGTGAATGTAGATGCAAAGTTTTTGGTGAAGGTGTTAGTGAAGCAGATAAAGGAATGTGTGCTAGGGGTGATAGATGAGGACCAGATGGGGTTTGTGAAGGGTCGGCAGTTGGTTTTGGGGGGGGGGGGGGGGGGGGGGGGGTGGGGGGGGGGGGAAGAGGAGGGAGAGAGTTCAGATATCTGCAGACCCCAGTGCTGCAGTATAAGCTTCTGTGTGAGGATGAGATGGGGGAAGGCAAGGTTGCGAATATATATGGGAGCTGTTTAAGTAGGAGGAAGAGTTGGTTGGGCCATTGGGGGCCGGAGTATGGAGGGAAGCTCTGTGGAGGGTGAATGTGTCCTTGTCATGTGCTAGACTAAGCCTTATCCAAATAAAGGTGATGTACGGAGTCACATGACGGTGTCCAGGTTGAGTCAATTCTTTCCGAGGTGGGGTGGGGGGGAGCGGTTCATGTGCATATGTTTTTGGCGTGCCCCTAGTTTGCAAATTTTGGGGGAGAGGTAGCTTCACAAGAGGTGACAATATTTGGAGTGTCAGAGGATCCGGGACTTCAGGTGGGGAAAGAGGCTGACGTGTTGGAATATGCCTCTCTGATATCTTGGAGACGGATTTTGTTGTGCTGGTGAGACCCAGAGCTGCTGAAGGCAGGGGTATGGCTAAAGGATTTGGCAGTGACCCTGCATTGGAAAAGGTGAAGTTAACCATTCGAGGTTCGGAGGAGGGGGTTCACCTCAAGGTGGAAGCTGTTTATCGACTTCTTTGAGCAGTATTGAGTCGTCGGGACGGGAGGGGGTGTGGGGGAGGTGGTTTGTTTTATTTTTGTCTGGGTGGTAGGGGAGTGGGGTGAAAAAACTGGAAAAGGGGGTGGTTGGCTTGTGTATTTCTTGGTGATGGATATATTGAAAATGTTTTCAATAAAATATTTTTAAAAAACAAGATTCTTTGAATTGCGAATCACATTATATAGAGTGCAATGAATATTCATTTAAACAAGTGCTATTTAAGAAGTTAGGACCTATTACCACCTCTACTTAAGGACCAGTTTGGTCGATTGAGAAGATCAGTTGTGATTTCTTGTAATATGTTTTCAGACTTTGACAAAGTGAGCTTTAGATCATATTAGCCTGTGAAATCGTTTGCCCTTCTATTTGCTGTTACAATCTCTGTAGGGACCACTAACTTCAAAAATAAATCTGAATTCTATGCGACCAATAAAAAGGAATGCATGACAAGATTTCTTATTTTTAGACTTACTGTAACAAGAATACTAAAAACGCCATTGACTAAACGTGATAACTACTTTGTACGAAACGTGTACTTTAAACAACAGAAAATAAATGATACCATTAACAACTGAATATCACGCGCTACAGATATACTATGTCTCTTAAGTAGACGTTCTATTCCCTCTACAGTATGTACGTGATTCTTCGTTTCCAACGGTTTAAACAACAAAGAACAATACAGCACTGAAACTGGTCTTTCGTCCCTCCAAACCTGTATCGGTCATGATACCAACTTTTTCCAAAACCCGCAGCACTTCCTTGTACTGTATCCCTTTCCACCCATCCTATCCATGTGTTTGTCAAGATGCCTTTTGAATGCCGTTAATGTATCTGCTTCCACAACCCCCCCTGGCAATGAGTTTCAGGCACTCACCACCCTTTGCATAAAAAACCTGCCTCGCACATCTCTAAACTTTGCCCCACGGACCTGAATCCTATGTCCCCTGGTGACTGACCCCTCCACCCTGGGAAAGGGTGCCTGCCCATCCACTCTATCCATGCCCCTTGCAATCTTGTAGACCTCTATCAGGTCACCCCTCAACCTTCGTCTTTCTAATGAAAACAGTCTGAGTCTATTCAGCCTCTCCACATGGCTAACACCCCCCAGACCCAGGCAACACCCTGGTAAACCTCCTCTGCACCCTCTCCACAGCCACCATATCCTTCTGGTAGTGTGGCGACCAGAATTGTGCACAATATTCCAAGTGTAGCCTTACCAGGGTTCTATACAACTGTTGCATGACTTGCCAGTTTTTATACTCGATGCCCCGTCCAATGAAGGCAAGCATTCCATATACTTTCTTGACTACCTTGTCCACTTGTGTTGCCACCTTCAAAGATCTGTGGACCTGCACACCCAGTTCTTTCTGACTTTCTATATTCCTCAGAGTTTTGTCATTTGCTGTATATTTTCCCTCTATGTTAGATCTATCAAAATGCATTACCTCACATTTGTCCGTATTAAACTCCATTTGCCATTTCTCTGCCCAAGTCTCCAACCTATCTATGTTCTGCTGTATCCTCTGACAATCCTCAACACTATCTTTCACTCCACCAACCTTGGTGTCATCTGTGAACTTACGAATCAGACCATCTACATTTTCCTCCAAAGGGTTTATGTACACTACAAACAGAGGCCCCCAGCCCAGATCCCTGTCGAACACCACTAGTCACAATCTTCAATTCAGAATAACACCCTTCTACTGCTAACCTTTGCCTTTTGTGCCAGTCTGCCATGAGGCACCTTGTCAAAGGCTTCACTGAAGTCCATGTAAACAACATCCACCGCCCTTCTGTCTTCCATCATCTCTGTCACTTCCTCAAAAAACTTTATCAAGTTAGTGAGGCATGACCTCCCCTTCACAAAACCATGCTGTCTATCACTTATGAGTCCATTTGTTTCCAATTTTGTGTAAATCCTGTCCCTGAGAATTCTCTCCAATAATTTACCTTTTACCGATGTGAGGCTCATCGACCAAGAGTTTCCAGGATTATCCCTGCTACCTTTCTTAAACAGCATACCACATTAGCTATTCTCTAGTCCTCTGGGATCTCATTTGTAGCCAATGAAGATACAAAGATGTCAGTCAAGGCCCCAACAATTTCCTCCCTTGCTTCCTTCAGTATTCTGGGGTAAATTCCATCCGGAACAGGAGACTTATCTACCTTAATATCTTTTAAAAGACCCAACACCACCACCTTTTCGATGTTAACATCATCCAGACTGTCCACACACCCTACTCAAGAATCATCTTCCACAAAGTCCCTTTCTTTGGTGAACACTGATGCAAAGTACTCATTTAGTACCTCGCCCATTTCCTCTGGCTCAACACATTGATTTCCCCCACTGTTCTTAAGTGGTCCAATCCTTTCCCTGGCCACCCTCTTGCTTTTTACATATGAATAAAAAGCTTTGGGATCCACCTTAATCCTACTTGTCAAGGATTTTTCATGACCCCATCTTGTCCTCCTAATTTCCTGCTTCAGTACCTTCCTACTTTCTTTATACTCCTCAATGGTTTCGACTGTCCCAACCCTTCTAGATCGTACAAAAGTCTCCTTTTTTTCCCAAAAGACATAGGAGCAGAATTAGGCCACTCGCCCACCGAGTCTGCTCCGCCATTCAATCATGGCTGATATTTTTCTCATCCCCATTCTCCTGCTTTCTCCCCATAACCCCTGATCCCCTTATTAAGCAAGAGACTATCTATCTCTGTCTTAAACACACACTGATTAGGCCTCCACAGCCTTCTGTGGCAAAGAGTTCCACAGATTCACCAAGAAATTCCTCCTCACCTCTGTTTTAAAGGATTGTCCCTTTAGTCTGGGATTAGGTGGGGTTAAAGGGGGATAGGATGGAGGAGGCATGGGGCTTCAGTCGGATACTTTTTCCAAGGGCCGGTGCAGACTCGATGTGCTGAATCATAGAATCATAAAATGGCCTCCTTCTGCATTGTAAATTCTATGATTCTATGTCATCTGGTTCTAATTTTTCCTACATGTGGAAACATCCTCTCCACGTCCATTCTATCCAAGCCTCGCAGTATCCTGTAAGTTTCAATAAGATTCCCCCCTGATCCTTCTAAACTCCTACGAGTAGGGACCCAGAGTCTCAACCGTTCATCATACGACAAGCTGTTCATTCCAGGGATCATTCTTGTGAACCTCCTCTCCCTCCCGCTCTCTCTCTCTCTCTCTTCCCCTCTGTCTCTCTCTCCTTCCCTCCCTCCCTCCCCACCTCATTCTCTCTCTCTCTCTCTCTCTCTCTCTCTCTCTCTCTCTCTCTCTCTCTCTCTCGTGCTCTCTCTCTCTCGTGCTCTCTCTCTCGTGCTCTCCTCTCTCTCTCGTGCTGTCTCTCTCTCGTGCTCTGTCTCTCTCTCTCGTGCTGTCTCTCTCTCGTGCTCGCTCACTCTCTCGTGCTCGCTCTCTCTCTTGTGCTCTGTCTCTCTCGTGCTCTCTCTCTCGTGCTATCTCTCTCTCTCGTGCTCTCTCTCTCTCGCTCTCTCTCTCTCTCGTGCTCTCTCTCCCTCTCGTGCTCTCTCTCTCTCGCTCTCGCTCTCTCTCTTGTGCTCTCTCTCTCTCTCTCGTGCTCACTCTCTCGTGCTCACTCTCTCTCTCGTGCTCACTCTCTCTCTCGTGCTCACTCTCTCTCTCGTGCTCTCTCTCTCGTGCTCTCTCTCTCTCTCTCGCTCGTGCTCTCTCCCTCTCGTGCTCTCTCCCTCTCGTGCTCTCTCTCTCTCGTGCTCTCTCTCCCCGTGCACTCTCTCCCCGTGCTCTCTCTCCCCCGTGCTCTCTCTCTCCCCCGTGCTCTCTCTCTCCCCCGTGCTCTCTCTCTCCCCCGTGCTCTCTCTCTCCCCCGTGCTCTCTCTCCCCCGTGCTCTCTCTCCCCCGTGCTCTCTCTCCCCCGTGCTCTCTCTCCCCCGTGCTCTCTCTCCCCCGTGCTCTCTCTCCCCCATGCTCTCTCTCCCCCGTGCTCTCTCTCCCCCGTGCTCTATCTCCCCCGTGCTCTCTCTCCCCCGTGCTCTCTCTCCCCCGTGCTCTCTCTCCCCCGTGCTCTCTCTCCCCCGTGCTCTCTCTCCCCCGTGCTCTCTCTCCCCCGTGCTCTCTCTCCCCCGTGCTCTCTCTCCCCCGTGCTCTCTCTCCCCCGTGCTCTCTCCCCGTGCTCTCTCCCCGTGCTCTCTCTCCCCCGTGCTCTCTCTCCCCCGTGCTCTCTCTCCCCCGTGCTCTCTCCCCCCCCGTGCTCTCTCCCCCCTGTGCTCTCTCTCTCGTGCTCTCTCTCTCGTGCTCTCTCTCTCTCTCTCGTGCTCTCTCTCTCTCTCGTGCTCTCTCTCTCTCGTGCTCTCTCTCTCTCGTGCTCTCTCTCTATCCCTCTCTCGTGCTCTCTCTATCCCTCTCTCGTGCTCTCTCTCTCGCTCTCTCTCTCTCTCGCTTGCTCTCACGTTTTCTCTCTCTCGTGCTCGCTCTCTCGTTCTCTCTCTCATGCTCTCTTGTGCTCTCTCTCATGCTCTCTTGTGCTCTCTCTCATGCTCTCTTTCTCTCATGCTCTCTCTCTAGTGCTCTCTCTCTCTCTCTCTCTCTCTCTCCCTCCTGCATTTCATTCTCTCTCGTGCTCTCTCTCTCTCTCGTGCTCTCTCTCTCTCGTGCTCGCTCTCTCTCGTGCTCTCTCTCTATCCCTCTCTCGTGCTCTCTCTATCCCTCTCTCGTGCTCTCTCTCTCGCTCTCTCTCGTGCTCTCTCTCTCTCTCTCTCTCTCGCTTGCTCTCACGTTTTCTCTCTCTCGTGCTCGCTCTCTCGTTCTCTCTCTCGTGCTCTCTCTCATGCTCTCTTGTGCTCTCTCTCATGCTCTCTTTCTCTCATGCTCTCTCTCTAGTGCTCGCTCTCTCTCTCTCTCTCTCTCTCCCTCCTGCATTTCATTCTCTCTTGTGCTCTCTCTCTCTCTCTTTCTCTCCCTCTTGTGCTCGCACTTGCACTCTTTCGCATGAAACTCTTCCTCTCTCTCGGTTGCTGTCTCTTTCCTGGATCATGGCAGGGTAAGGTGTCTGTGGAATTCTAACTGAGCCTTGCAATCCGACCCTACAGTGGCTTTCTCTTTACGTTTCATCCCTCAAAGCCCCATTTTCATGGCTACGTGAATCATATGGGCATGGAACCTTGATTGGAATGCTGATTAAATATCCTTTGGACCTCAACTTTATCTTGAAATTAAGTTTTTTTTTTTGTAAATTTAGAATACCCAATTATTTTTTTCCCATTAAGGGGCAATTTAGTGTGGCCAATCCACCTAGCCTGCACATCTTTGGGTTGAGGGGGCAAAACCCACGCAAACACTGGGAGAATGTGCAAACTCCACACGGACAGTGACCCAGAGCCAGATTGAACCTGGGACCTCGGCGCCGTGAGGCAGCAGTGCTAACCTACTGCACCACCGTGCTGCCCTAATCTTGAAATTAAGTTGATAATTAAAGTACAGCTGTTTACAAAACCTGACGGTCCTGACTCTTTCCTGGGACACTAACAGCCTATCCACTATCAGCACAGATGCTCCTGCCACAGTCTTCAAATACATCTTGCATGACCTTTCCAGAAACAACTTGGGGCACTTGTTAATTTTATCGAGTCTTCCTTGTGCATTTCTGCTTCTATATCCAAACTTACTTCAGAGAATAAATATGGGTATTACACTACATCACTCCATATAAAGCAGGACCTGGCTGTGACTGCTTGCTGTAACTGCATAAATGTAAAGATTAAAGCTGAAGCCACGATTGTGTGCTCCCTACGATAGCTATTGCTTGCTGGTTGAGCCAAATTGTGCATCAGCCCTATTGTGTCCACGTTTCTCCAGTTCCTTAGTGTGGAGTATTATCGGTGAGCAATGCAAGTTATGTGCACTCTGCGAATTGAGACTGGAATAGGAAAAGTAGCAACTCCACTATCAGAAGCTTACATACATTTAATGAGACTTCCAAGAGAGAAGCAGAATGCAAACCAACTCTTGTACCTTCATTTTAAATGCTGCAATTAGGTTTTTTTATTCTTGTGTTAATAATGCAACTCGTGCCGGGGGTGATAAGGGAGGGAAGATGGGGTTTGTTAAGGGGAGTTATCTATCGGCTAACATCAGGCAGTTGTTAAATGTTATAATGATGCCCCCGGAGGGACGAAGTGTGGAGGTGATGGTTGCCATGGATGCAGAGAAGGCCTTCGACCGGGTGGAGTGGAACTATTTGTGGGAGGTGTTGGGGCTGTTTGGGTTTGGGCAGGGGTTTGTTGATTGGGTCCGGCTGTTGTACCGGGAGCCGACGAGTGTGCGAACGAACCGGGTGAGTTTCAGGTTGCACCATGGGATGAGGCAGGGATGTCCACTCTCCCCATTGCTCTTTGCCTTGGTGATAAAGCCATTGGCAATGACACTGAGAGCGTCAAGGGATTGCAGTAGATAGTGCCCGGGGGGGGGGGGGGGGGGGGGGGGGGGGAAAGAGAGAGAGAGAGGAGTGGAGCATACAGTCTCGTACGATTTTCTGCTCTATATATCAAACCCGTTGGAAGTTATTGGGGAAATTATGGGCATATTGGAGGAATTTGATCTGTTCTTGGGGTACAAATTGAACATGGGGAAGAGTGAGGTTTTCCCAACCCAAGCGAGGGGACAGGAGAGGGAGGTTGAGGGAGTTGCCGTTTAGAGTAGTAGGGGTGAGCGTTCGATATTTAGGCATTCAGATGTGAATTGCGCTTTCACGTATCTGATCGTCAGTCCAGAAGTAAAACACTCGAACACGTCAGTAACGAATATTCGTTTATTTACGGCCGGGACAAATCTCTAAGCAGTCGGGTAACCACCTTCGAGAAGTGCCAAAATCCCAGAATAAGGACTGTATTTTTATACATTTTACAGCTTAGGGGTGGTCCCCTTAAATTCCTAGATACACCTATGATTTGGCAAGGATCCAGAACATGTACATATATGGAATTATTCTTCGAGGTCGGGAGGTTATTTTTGACATAATCATTAGCACAAGTCACTATTATAATATTATTACAAAGGTTTTTGTATCCCATGGCCATCTGGCTTAACTCATTTCAAAGCCCATTCCTTTTACATTTCAATGTTTATTTGTCTCAACTGGTCAAACGAGCTTAAGTGCGTTATCTCTGCAATAAAGTAACGCTTCCCATTCATTCCATTCTTTGACTTTTTGACCTCTCTGCTTTCACAGATGCGGGTCAGAACATTAAATAGTACCAAAGCCACACTCCCCTCTTTCCATCCCCTAACCTTCTGACATCTCTGCTTTCACAGATGCCGGTCAGAACATTAAATAGTACCAAAGCCACACTCCCCTCTTTCCATCCCATAACCTTCTGACATCTCTGCTTTCACAGATGCCGGTCAGAACACGCTCCCTTTATTTCATCCCTTGACCTGTTGACATCTCTTTCACAGAGCTTTTCAGAACTGTTATATTAACCCTATCAGCGAAGTTCCAAATGAAATCCACTTCTACATTCCCCCCTTTGATCATTCCTTGATCACATAACACTCAGGATACTTTAGATGGAAATGAGAGCGAGGCGGAGGTACTCCTCCTCTACTAGGCTCCGGCAGGATGCCACTTCCTCATATAGGTCAGGGGTAGGTGGAACCAGTTTTTCTTTTTCGTCTAGGGCGGATCTCTGAAGCATCTGTGGTAATGCAGTGGCACCCAAACGGTTGCATAGGCATTTCACACCAGTAGCTATGATACAGAGCAACAAACAGATGGTAACGAAGATAATGAGCCCATGGAATAGGTAAGTGGCCCAAGAATTGGACCACATCCAGCTCCACCAGTCAGCCTGACCGGCGAGTCGCAAGCGCTGTACTCCATCTCTGATATGGGTTACCAGACGCGTGATATTCTCTGAACTGTCTGGAATATAACCCATTCAGCCGTCTGTTCGATCGAGAAAGGAACAGATATCAAGGGAACGCCTCCATGGGCATGGGTCGGGACCTGTGTACATACCCAGCAAGAGGAGACACCCACTTTCTTAGCATAGACATAGGACATAAACAGAAATGAATTTGCCGTTACATGGTGCGTTGCCCGCTTCCTTCTGGAAGGTGAGTAGGGGTGAGTAGTCCTTGATGGTAAAATTTGTACCCTGTCCTTATCAATGCACCGGTGGTTCCACCTGCATGTGCGGCGATCGTACATTAGAACCATGTACGTAATCAGGAATCGGCGCTTCTGGTCGTCGGGAGGAACGGTGGTCGGGCAGTTTCTGATAGCGGTGGTGATCCATCGGAGATCTGTCGTTGTTCCACATCGTGGGGTTCCTTCCCGGCACATGGGTGGGTGTCGGCTTCCGTACAGGCATCTCCTTCTTTCGGATGCAGCGAGAGAGAGCAGGGTGGCGAGTATTGTGACGGCGAAGAGGGGCCTCATCCTGGTACTCGTGTTCCTAGGACTTAAAGGAAAAGTTTAGAACATCATGGATACTTAATTAACTTACAATGGTGCATATGTACCCATGCGTTCCGGCCCTCCACTTTTACTGCAGTGGGGGTAGTGAGTAGAACCTGTAGGGGACCATCCCATCGAGGTTCCAAACCTTTACGTGTCCAATTTCGAATTAGGACATAATCCCCAGGGTTGATGGAGACGTCATGAGTAATGGATGGGACTTCTTCCTGGGTGGCACGAACTCGGGAGTGTAATCCTTTCAAAATTCTAGTTAGTGTTAATATATAATTAGCCATCTCGGTAGTCATGTAATGGAATTGAACATTCCGTGGAACACTGCTGTCCCAAGGCGTTCGAAAGGGTCTGCCATATAGTATTTCCGCTGGGCTTAGGCGAGTTTTTCCTGCGGGGGTGGCACGTAGCTGGAAGAGTGCTAAAGGCAGGAGTTTGAGCCAAGTGGCCCCAGTGTCTGCTTGTAGTTTAGCGAGTTTAGTCTTTAGAGTCTGATTAGCCCTTTCCACCACTCCAGCGGCTTGTGGTCTGTAGGCACAATGAAACTGTTGCTTTATTCCTAGCAGAGCACAGAATTCCTTATTGATTTGACCTATGAAGTGGGGACCATTGTCAGAGCTCAGCCGGGCTGGAATTCCAAATCGCGGAACAATTTCTCGCATTAACACCTTAACTACTGTCGAGGCCTTGTTATCCGTAGTCGGGTAGGCCTCGATCCATTTGCTAAAAGTGTCCACAATGACTAACACATATTTATAGCATTGACATCTTTCCAACTCAATGTAATCCATTTGTAGGGTCTCAAATGGACCCTCAGGTAAGGGGGTTGTGCCAGGATCACAGGGGACGGCCTTACCGGGGTTGTGCTGTTGACAGATTAGGCACCGACTGCTAATTTGTTGGGCCATTTCTTGCAGTCGTGGGTGCCACCAGCTTTTTAACAATATGTCCCCTGTGGCACGAGCTCCACAGTGAGTTGCAAAGTGTACACATTCGGTCACCCAGGCTGCTAATGCATCGGTCATACATGTTTGTCCTACCGGGGTGACCCACAGCTTATTTTCGATATCATATATACATCCTAAGTTTTTCCACATATTTACAGCAGTTGCAGGAGCGTCCTCCTGCATTTGGATTATGTCAGCAATGGTTGGCATAGGTTTTTCAGAGGGAGACTTTTCCGGGGGGGTTTTAGTCTGCCTCATCATTCTAGGCACCATTAGTTTGCCAGATTTAGAAATTTCTTTTGCCTTCTCGTCCGCTCTCCTGTTGCCCGTTTCCACCAGTCCTGTGCCTTTTGTATGCGCTGCGCATTTTATCACCGCTATCTTGTCTGGGAGCATAAGGGCCTGCAATAACTGTGTTACTAACTGCTGGTGTGAGATGGGTGTACCAGCAGAGGTTAGAAATCCTCTGTTTTTCCATAATTGCCCGAAATCATGTACTACCCCGAAGGCGTATCGGGAATCTGTATAAATATTAACCTTCCTCCCCTGTGCCAATATGCATGCTCGTATTAACGCAAACAATTCTGCCTGTTGGGCAGAAAAGGGAACTTCAAATGCTGCTGCTTCTACTACGTCACCGTCTTGATCGATGATTGCATAGCCAGATTGTCTATCCCCCCTTACGCCGACGGAAGAACTTCCATCGGTGAAAAAGGAACAATCTGCACTTGGGAGGGGTATATCGGAGAGGTCGTCTCGAACCGAGGAGACTTCTTGCAACAGTTGCAGACAGTCATGAGTTGGGTCGAGCATGTCTGTGGGAGGATGCGTCAAAAAGTCAGCAGGGTTGATAGTGGTGCAGTGGGCAAACTGGATCTTCGGGTTATTAAGGAGAGCAATCTCATATTTGTTCTGACGAGTCATCGTGAGATGCTGAGTCTGTAGCTGTCCCAAAAAGGCCGTAACAGAATGGGAACTATAGACAGTGATATCTTGTTGGAGGGTAATATTAGCAGCCGATGGCAGGCTGTTGTAGATAGCTGCAAGAATTTGGGTACAGATAGGATAGCCAAGGGCTACCGGATCGAGTTTAGAGGAATAGTATGCAACCGGGCGACAGCGGTCGCCGTGGCGTTGGGTCAGGACAGCTGTGGCGCAGTCGGCAAGGACTGTGCAATAGAGCTGAAAAGGGCGATCATATAAGGGTCGACCAAGGGCAGGGGCCTGGAGGAGTGCCTCCTTGAGGCGGTTCTGCTAGTGACTGTTTGTGATCAGCGGGCGCTAGGACCCTGCTGAGCCATGCAGTGTCAATTTCAACGCAGCAGTGGCGAAGTCTGCAGCAGCTAACTGCTGCCCAGCACAAATTCTTTATCTGTTTATTCTGAGACCAATGTAGTTCTGAACATACTGAGTTACTCATAATACTGATCACATTCCAGGGGCGGTGGCCGTGGAGGCTGTGGAGGCTGTGGGGGCTGTGGAGGCTGTGGGGGCTGTGGGGGCTGTGGGGGCTTCCGGCGTCCCCCGCAATTGAACAGAGGTTCCTCATCCCCATCGTCCCCCTCCTCCCAACCTTGCTTCGCATTGCTGACCGGCGCCGGGGTAGGAGTAGCATTCTTACGTTTCTTATATTCTTTACATTCCCTTTGTAAGACCTCTACTGTTTTAACAATTCCCCCTTTGGTGAGACCAATACCCAATTTTGAGGCATTTTCCTGCCAGCTAGCCAGTATAGATGCATCTTTCACTGACTGACAGTATTCCCTCCACAAGGCAATTAATTTCTTTGCGGTGGGTTCTTGATAATACAGAAAAATGTGTCATTTGAAACATGAAAGTCTGGCAATATCTGGTTTGAGAGGGTACAGGGAAAGATCCCACAAAAGGTTAATAGCAGCTGCAAAGAGCAGGGTTATAAAATGCAGATTCTTGCTCACAAGCAGGTTTCAGCAGAAACAATGGCTCACACCTTCATGGAATGTAACTATCTCAGAAAGCATCTGAAAAAGCATGGATGAGAGTTTCAATTGCATTAAGGGACGAATGTTTAAAACAGGCAAGTCTTTCAAGTCACAACCAAGTTAAATTTTAGCATACAGCTAAAATCAAAGTTTCACACCTTAATTGAAATAAACTCTCTTAGTAAACAGCTGGAAAGAATGGAAGATGCTCAGTCGAATTTAGTGTCAATTTAAGGGGTAAAATTCTACGAACATCAAGTTAATTAAAAGAAAATTGGAGATGACCTGGCTACGAGAAACATCATTTAAGTCAAAATCAAAGGCAAAGTTATGAACTGGGGACAATTGGAAAATTAAACGATTTGAAATCACAGAAATAAAAGTTAACTATTGAAACGAAAGCATTTTTAAAAATCAGATCTGAGAGGAGACGATATGCCCAAAATGAATAACGAGTTGTAGTAAGATGTTTACATCAAAGATACTTTTAAACTATTGGTGAAACAAGCCCATATACAATACAGTCGTTAAAACTTAATAACTCTTCGAAAGAAAATATAAACCCAGGGAGCAGAAGCAGCAGCACTCTGCAACAGCAACAGGAGAGAGAGAGAGAGAGAGAGAGAGAGACGCAGCCGGCTGGAGAAAGACAAGGAAAGCAGCCGAGTTTAAACAGCTAATACAACTCAAGAAGACCAGATTTTAAGTGGTTATTAGCTTACTTCACTTCCTTAATAACACAGGACCCAGGACACCAATGCTATTAAGGGGTAAGTAGGTAAAATTCTTCGGTGAAGTTATGGGTTATACCGGGGGATAGGCTCCGAGAACCCCGCCCGTAACTTCCAGAGAACGCTGCCTGGAATCACGGCGGCAGTCCCGTCCGGAGCCCACAGCCCGGAATCGTCCCCTAGCAGTCCTGAGAACCCCGCCCGTAACTCCAGCGAACGCTGCCTGGAATCACAGCGGCAGTCTCAGGCTGCCCCTAGCAGTCCTGGCAACCCCGCTCGTAACTCCAGCGAACGCTGCCTGGAATCACGGCGGCAGTCCCAGGCTGCCCCTAGCAGTCCTGACAACCCCGCCCGCAACTCCAGAGAACGCTGCCTTGAATCACGGCGGCAGTCTCAGGCTGCCCCTAGCAGTCCTGGCAACCCCGCCCGTAACTCCAGCGAACGCTGCCTGGAATCACGGCGGCAGTCCCAGGCTGCCCCTAGCAGTCCTGACAACCCCGCCCGTAACTCCAGAGAACGCTGCCTGGAATCACGGCGGCAGTCTCAGGCTGCCCCTAGAGACGATAACCGCAGGGTTCACTCACTTACCCTCTTTAAAACGGGTTCGCTGGACTGACCTGGATCTCGCAGAGGCTTCTCGACAAACCAACGGCAAGGCTGAGCAACGATCAAACTGGTAGTAGGCGAATACCAAGGTGGAAAAGAAATTTTTACTCACGTTGGGGGCCAAATTCGTCCTCTACTTTGAACGAGCTCAGTCGATTACGCCGGTTAGTTGCGCAGACCCCTCTGGAGATCCCCGTACAGGCCACCAAATGTGAATTGCGCTTTCACGTATCTGATCGTCAGTCCAGAAGTAAAACACTCGAACACGTCAGTAACGAATATTCGTTTATTTACGGCCGGGACAAATCTCTAAGCAGTCGGGTAACCACCTTCGAGAAGTGCCAAAATCCCAGAATAAGGACTGTATTTTTATACATTTTACAGCTTAGGGGTGGTCCCCTTAAATTCCTAGATACACCTATGATTTGGCAAGGATCCAGAACATGTACATATATGGAATTATTCTTCGAGGTCGGGAGGTTATTTTTGACATAATCATTAGCACAAGTCACTATTATAATATTATTACAAAGGTTTTTGTATCCCATGGCCATCTGGCTTAACTCATTTCAAAGCCCATTCCTTTTACATTTCAATGTTTATTTGTCTCAACTGGTCAAACGAGCTTAAGTGCGTTATCTCTGCAATAAAGTAACGCTTCCCATTCATTCCATTCTTTGACTTTTTGACCTCTCTGCTTTCACAGATGCGGGTCAGAACATTAAATAGTACCAAAGCCACACTCCCCTCTTTCCATCCCCTAACCTTCTGACATCTCTGCTTTCACAGATGCCGGTCAGAACATTAAATAGTACCAAAGCCACACTCCCCTCTTTCCATCCCATAACCTTCTGACATCTCTGCTTTCACAGATGCCGGTCAGAACACGCTCCCTTTATTTCATCCCTTGACCTGTTGACATCTCTTTCACAGAGCTTTTCAGAACTGTTATATTAACCCTATCAGCGAAGTTCCAAATGAAATCCACTTCTACACAGATGGCGCGGGGGTGGGAGCAGCTGCACAAGCTGAATCTGGCTCCTTTGGTGGGGCAGGTGAAGGGGGATTTCAGGAGGCGGGATGCGCTCTCGCTGGTGGGATGGGTACAATTGATGAAGGTGACGGTTCTCTCGAGGTTCTTGTTAGTGTTCCAGAATCTTCCGATCTTCATCACAAAAGTTTTTTTTTTAGAATTGTGAATGCAATTGGTAAAGTCTCGCGGGTTAAGAAGGTGCCGCTGGAGGGGGTTTGGGGGGGGGGGGGGTCTTCCAAACTAGATGAATTATTACTGGCCGGCGAATATAGCCATGGTTAGGAAGTGCGCAGTGGGGGAGGGGTCGGTATGGGAACGGATGGAGGCAACCCCGAGTAGGAACTCGTGTTTAGGGGCACTGTTGATGGCTCCTCTACCATTCCTGCTGTCCAGGTACTCCATAAGCCCGATAGTGGTGACGGCCCTGAGGGTGTGGGGACTGTGGCGGCAGCATCTGAGGCTGGAGGAGGCTTCTGTTTGGGCACCGATCTGCGGGAACCATAGGTTTGCTCTGGGGGTGGGGGAGGGCTGGACAGGAGGTTCGGGGTTGGCAACGGGCGGGGATTAAGAGGTTTGGGGTGCTTCTCAAGCTTGGAGGGGTTGGTGGAGGTATTTAAGTTGCCCATCGAGAATGGGTTCTGGTATTTACAGGCAAGAGATTTTATCAGGAGCAGGTACTGACCTATCCCCACCTGCCACCCCAGGGGCTACAGGATTAGGTGGTGTCAAAAGCAAGGGCAGGTGAGGGTAGAGTTTCGGAAATTTATAAAGAGTTAATGGACTGGGAGGGAGCCCCAATTGAGGTAGTGAAGCGTAAGTGGGAGGAAGAGTTAGGCAGGGAGGTTGAGACTGGGCTGTGGGAGCAGGGTGAATGCATCCTCTTCATGTGCTAGGCTTAGCCTTATTCTTTTTAAAGTGGTTCACAGGGCACATTTGACTATGGCTAGGGTGGGCAGGTTTTTTGAAGAGGTGGAGGATAGTTGTGGGTGGTGCACGAGAAGGCCTGCGAATCATGTCCACATGTTTATGCCTGTCCGAAGCTTGGGGATTCTGGCGGGTGTCGCCGATGTGTGTCGTCGGAGTTCTTGGGGGTGAAGGTGGTCCTGAGTCCAGGGAGGCTGACGGTTGGATGTTAGATATGTATTTGTTTTGTTGTTTGAATTCCTGTTTGCTTGCTTTTTTATGGGTCTGTTTGATGCATATATAATAAATGCCTCTAAAATATTTTTGGGAAAAAAAAATGCAACTCATGTTGTAACCTCAGCTTGTTGCCTCTCATATCCGTACTAACTGCTGATTGTGCATTTGTGCATGAAGACATAATTAATATGCTTGGGGTCTGTTTACTCATGGAAATAGGGCCTTGCACCTCCTTCCCAGCCCCATCTGAGATTTAACGTCATGAATATTTGGATCAGTACAAATGATTTTTACCCGTGTCGTGAGGAACTTACACTTTTGATTGCTGATGGTAGGATAGGATCCTCTGCGTGGTGAGACACCTTACCGTGGTGCAGGGGTTAAGGATTTCTTTTGGAATCTTTCTAAGAGCTCACCTTGTTTCTGCCTGGAGATGTGATGTGACCTTGTGATAAGTAACAGTTGTGCATTTGAAATGCCTGGGCATTAGAAATCGATCACACTTCAATCTTACCAGCGGCCCTCCACACTGAGCTCTGTAGTTCCACAAATAGAGCAGAACATAGAACTACCTCTGACATCCCCCCTATATCTTCCACCATTCACCTTAAATTTATGTCCTCTTGCAAGTGCCTATATTTCAAATGCTCAAAGCATCTCTCTTTTTAGTAAAAAGAAAGTCCAGTATCCTTTGACTGTATCAAGAAGATCTCTTGGTTCAAAAGGCGGCAGGTTTATTTTTTTAAGCTCCTGGCACCCAATCTCAAATGTGCCCATCTCCCCTGTTTAAAATAACGAAATATATTCAGCTGGTTAATATTGGACCTGTAACCATAGCATCTGTAACATTG
>NC_052149.1:126508479-126577078 GCF_902713615.1 Scyliorhinus canicula | reverse complement strand
ATGGTAGCTGGGTAGGGTGATAGGTGGGTAGGGTGATAGCTGGGTAGGGTGGGTAGCTGGGTAGTGTGATAGCTGGGTAGGTTGATAGCTGGGTAGGGTGTGTAGCTGGGTAGGGAGATAGCTGGGTAGGGTGATAGCGGTACGGTGGATAGCTGGGTAGGGTGATAGCTGGTTAGGGTGATAGCTGGGTAGGGTGGGTAGCTGGGTTGGGTGATAGCTGGGTAGGGTGATAGCTGGTAGGGTGATAGCTGGGTAGGGTGGGTAGGGTGATAGCTGGGTAGGGTGGGTAGCTGGGTAGGGTGGGTAGCTGGGTAGGGTGATAGCTGGGTAGTGTGATAGCTGGGTAGGGTGATAGCTGGGTAGTGTGATAGCTGGGTAGGGTGATAGCTGTGTAGGGTGATAGCTGGGTAGGGTGATAGCTGGGTAGGGTAATAGCTGGGTAGGGTTATAGCTGGGTAGGGTGATAGCTGGGTAGTGTGATAGCTGGGTAGGGTCATAGCTGGGTAAGGTGATAGCTGGGTAGAGTTATAGCTGGGTAGGGTGATAGCTGGGTAGGGTGATCGCTGGGTAGGGTGATAGCTGGGTAGGGTGATAGCTGGGTAGGGTGGGTAGGGTGATAAGTGTGTAGGTTGATAGCTGGGTAGGGTGACAGCTGGGTAGGGTGGGTAGCTGGGTAGGGTGATAGCTGGGTAGGGTGATAGCTGGGTAGGGTGGGTAGCTGGGTAGGTGATAGCTGTGTAGGGTGGTAGCTGCGTAGGGTGATAGCTGGGTGGGGTGATTGCTGGGTAGGGTGGGTACCTGGGTAGGGTGATAGCTGGGTAGGGTGATAGCTGGGTAGTGTGGGTAGCTGGGTAGGGTGATAGCTGGGTAGGGTGATAGCTGGGTAGGGTGGATTGCTTGGGTAGGGTGATAGCTGGGTAGGGTGATAGCTGGGTAGGGTGGGTAGCTGGGTAGGGTGATAGCTGGGTACGGTGATAGCTGGTAGGGTGATAACTGGGTATGGTGGGTAGCTGGGTAGGTGATAGCTGGGTAGGGTGATAGCTGGGTAGGGTGATAGCTGGGTAGGGTGATAGCTGGGTAGGGTGGGTAGGGTGATAGCTGGGTAGGGTGATAGCTGGATCGGGTGATAGCTGGGTAGGGTGATCGCTGGGTAGGGTGATCGATGGGTAGGGTGGGTAGCTGGGTATGGTGATAGCTGGGTAGGGTGATAGCTGGGTAGTGTGGGTAGGGTGATACGTGGGTAGGGTGATAGCTGGGTAGGGTGATAGCTGGGTAGGGTGATAGCTGGGTAGGATGATAGTTGGGTAGTGTGATAGCTGGGTAGGGTGGGTAGCTGGGTAGGGTGATCGCTCGGTAGGGTGATAGCTGGGTAGGGTGGGTAGCTGGGTAGTGTGATAGCTGGGTAGGTTGATAGCTGGGTAGGGTGTGTAGCTGGGTAGGGAGATAGCTGGGTAGGGTGGGTAGCTGGGTTGGGTGATAGCTGGGTAGGGTGATAGCTGGGTAGGGTGATAGCTGGGTAGGGCGGGTAGGGTGATAGCTGGGTAGGGTGGGTAGCTGGGTAGGGTGGCTAGCTGGGTAGGGTGATAGCTGGGTAGTGTGATAGCTGGGTAGGGTGATAGCTGGGTAGTGTGATAGCTGGGTAGGGTGATAGCTGGGTAGGGTGATAGCTGGGTAGGGTGATAGCTGGGTAGGGTAATAGCTGGGTAGGGTTATAGCTGGGTAGGGTGATAGCTGGGTAGTGTGATAGCTGGGTAGGGTCATAGCTGGGTAAGGTGATAGCTGGGTAGAGTTATAGCTGGGTAGGGTGATAGCTGGGTAGGGTGATCGCTGGGTAGGGTGATAGCTGGGTAGGGTGATAGCTGGGTAGGGTGGGTAGGGTGATAAGTGTGTAGGTTGATAGCTGGGTAGGGTGACAGCTGGGTAGGGTGGGTAGCTGGGTAGGGTGATAGCTGGGTAGGGTGATAGCTGGGTAGGGTGGGTAGCTGGGTAGGGTGATAGCTGTGTAGGGTGGTAGCTGGGTAGGGTGATAGCTGGGTGGGGTGATAGCTGGGTAGGGTGGGTACCTGGGTAGGGTGATAGCTGGGTAGGGTGATAGCTGGGTAGTGTGGGTAGCTGGGTAGGGTGATAGCTGGGTAGGGTGATAGCTGGCTAGGGTGGATTGCTGGGTAGGGTGATAGCTGGGTAGGGTGATAGCTGGGTAGGGTGGGTAGCTGGGTAGGGTGATAGCTGGGTACGGTGATAGCTGGTAGGGTGAGAACTGGGTATGGTGGGTAGCTGGGTAGGGTGATAGCTGGGTAGGGTGATAGCTGGGTAGGGTGATAGCTGGGGTAGGGTGATAGCTGGGTAGGGTGGGTAGGGTGATAGCTGGGTAGGGTGATAGCTGGATCGGGTGATAGCTGGTAGGGTGATCGCTGGGTAGGGTGATCGATGGGTAGGGTGGGTAGCTGGGTATGGTGATAGCTGGGTAGGGTGATAGCTGGGTAGTGTGGGTAGGGTGATATGTGGGTAGGGTGATAGCTGGGTAGGGTGATAGCTGGGTAGGGTGATAGCTGGGTAGGATGATAGTTGGGTAGTGTGATAGCTGGGTAGGGTGGGTAGCTGGGTAGGGTGATCGCTCGGTAGGGTAATAGCTGGGTAGGGTGATAGCTGGGTAGGGTGATAGCTGGGTAGTGTGATAGCTGAGTAGGGTGATAGCTGGGTAGGGTGATCGCTGGGTAGGTAATAGCTGGTTAGGGTGATAGCTGGGTAGGGTGATAGCTGGGTAGGGTCATAGCTGGGTAAGGTGATAGCTGGGTAGGGTGGGTAGCTGGGGTGGGTGACAGCTGGGTAGGGTGATAGCTGGGTAGGGTGATAGCTGGGTAGGGTGATAGCTGGGTAGGGTGATAGCTGGGTAGGGTGGTAGCTGGGTAGGGTGATAGCTGGGTAGGGTGATAGCTGGGTAGGCTGATAGCTGGGTAGGGTGATAGCTGGGTAGTGTGATAGCTGGGTCGGGTGATAGCTGGGTAGGGTGATAGCTGGGTAGGGTGATAGCTGGTTAGGGTGATAGCTGGGTAGGGTGATAGCTGGGTAGGTTGATAGCTGGGTAGGGTGGGTAGATGGGTAGGGTGTTTGCTGGGTAGGGTGATAGCTGGTTAGTGTGGGTAGCTGGGTAGGGTGATAGCTGGGTAGGGTGGGTAGCTGGGTAGGGTGATAGCTGTGTAGGGTGGTAGCTGGGTAGGGTGATATCTGGGTAGGGTGATAGCTGGTTAGGGTGGGTAGCTGGGTAGTGTGATAGCTGGGTAGGGTGATAGCTGGGTAGGGTGTGTAGCTGGGTAGGGTGATTGCTGGATAGGGTGATAGCTGGGTAGGGTGTGTAGCTGGGTAGGGTGATAGCTGGGTAGGGTGTTAGATGGGTAGGGTGGGTAGGGTGATAGCTGGGTAGGGTGGGTAGCTGGGTAGGGTGGGTAGCTCGGTAGGGTGATAGCTGGGTAGGGTATTGGCTGGGTAGGGTGATAGCTGGGTAGGGTAATAGCTGGGTAGGGTGATAGCTGGGTAGGGTGATAGCTGGGTAGTGTGATAGCTGGGTAGGGTCATAGCTGGGTAAGGTGATAGCTGGGTAGGGTGATAGCTGGGTAGGGTGATCGCTGGGTAGGGTGATAGCTGGGTAGGGTGATAGCTGGGTAGGGTGGGTAGGGTGATAAGTGTGTAGGGTGATAGCTGGGTAGGGTGATAGCTGGGTAGGGTGATAGCTGGGTAGGGTGATAGCTGGGTAGGGTGATAGCTGGGTAAGGTGATAGCTGGGTAGGGTGTGTAGCTGGGTAGGGTGATAGCTGGGTAAGGTGGGTAGCTGGGTAGGGTGATAGCTGTGTAGGATGGTAGCTGGGTAGGGTGGGTAGCTTGGTAGGGTGATAGCTGGGTAGGATGATAGCTGGGTAGGGTGGATAGCTGGGTAGGCTGATAGCTGGGTAGGGTGGGTAGCTGGGTAGGGTGATAGCTGTGTAGGGTGATAGCTGGGTAGGGTGGGTAGCTGGGTAGGGTGATAGCTGGGTAGGGTGATAGCTGGGTAGGGTGGATAGCTGGGTAGGGTGATCGCTGGGTAGGGTGATAGCTGGGTAGGGTGGGTAGCTGGGTAGGGTGATAGCTGGGTAGGGTGATAGCTGTGTAGGGTGATAGCTGGGTAGGGTGGGTAGGGTGATAGCTGGGTAGGGTGGGTAGGGTGATAGCTGGGTAGGGTGATAGCTGGGTAGGGTGATAGCTGGGTAGGGTGGGTAGGGTGATAGCTGGGTTGGATGGTAGTTGGACACGATGCCAGATGGATAGTGTGGTTAGTTAGTCGGATGGTGGTTAGTTAGTCGGATGGTGGTTATTGAGTCGGGTGGTTGCTGCCGCCGCTCCAGGACGAGCTGTTCCTGTGCAGATACATCACTGGCATCTACCCAGCAATGTGGAAAATTGCCCAGGAATGTCCTGTACACAAAAAGCAGAACAAATCCAATCCGGCCAATTACCGTCCATCAGCCCCCTCTCAATCATCAACAAAATGATGAAAGGGATCATCAACAAAGCTATCAAGTGCCACTTGCTAAACAATAACCTGCTCACTGGTGCTCAGTTTGGGTTCTGCCAAAGTCACTCAGCTCAACATGGACAAAAGAGCTGAACTCCAGAGGTGAGGTCAGAGTGACTGCCCTTTGACATCGAGGCAGCATTTAACCGAGTTTGGCATCAAGGAACCTGAGCTAAACTGGTGTCAATGGGAATCAGGGGGGAAACCCTCGTCTGGTCGCAGTCATACCCAGCACATAAAACATACAGTGCAGGCGAAGGCCATTCGGCCCATTAATTCTGCACCGACCCACTTAAGCGCTCACTTCCACCCTGTCCCCGTAACCCAATAACCCCTCCTGACCGTATTGGACAATGAGGGCGATTCAGCATGGCCAATCCACCTAACCTCCACGTCTTTGGACTGCATGAGGAAACCCACGCAGACACGGGGAGAACGTGCAGGCTCCTCACAGACAGTGACCCAGCGGGGAATCGAACCTGCGACCATGGCACTGTGAAGCAACAGTGTTAACCACTGTGACCCCATCCAACTAGAGGGAAGTTAAACATTGCTCCATGTCTTTCACTGGCATTGCCATTGCTAAATCCCCATTTAAACATCCTGGGGTTGCCATTGATCAGAAACTGAACTGGTTGAGCCATCTAAAAACTGTGGCGACAGGAACAGGTCAGATGTTAGGAAGTCATGTGGTGAGTAACTCACCTCCTGACTTCTTGCCTACCCACTATCTACAAGGCACAAGTCAGGAGAGTAATGGAATACTCAGACCCAGGCACCCATTCCTGCCGGCAGGGGTACCGGTGGCTGGTACAACCCATGTGGGCGTTCTCCTTGGGTGGGCCGCGTGATGCCCCACCAGGAGGGTGGCGCCCGGCTGTCAGAAGGGAGGGGGAGGTTGGGGATCGGGTGGTGGTGATGGGGTGGGGTGGAGTAGGCCGGTGACGCTCTGCACAGCCATGGGCCATGGTGGGTGGTCAGTGGGATGCGCAGGCAGATGGCTACAGGCCTTGGCAATGGCAGCTGAAGGCACAGCCACCAATGGGGGGGCGATTCTAATCAGGAATGTACAAGAGGCCACAATTAGAGGAGCGCAGATATCTCGGAGGGTTGTGGGGCTGGAGGAGATTCCAGAGATAGGGAGGGGTGAGGACATGGAGGGATTGGAAAACAAGGATGAGAATTTTAAAATCAAGACATTGCTTGGCCAGAAGCCAATGTGGGTCAGTGAGCACAGGGGGTGATAGGGGAACGGGACTTGGTGGGAGTTCAGGCTGGGACAGCAGAGTTTTGGATGAGTTCATGTTTCTGGAGGGTAGGTTGTGGGAGAGCAGCCAGGAGTGTATTGGAATAGTCACGTCCAGAGGTAACGGAGACATGGCTGATGGTTTCCGCAGTAGATGAGCTGAGACGGGTGAAGTTGAGCGATGTTACTGAGGTGGAAATAGACCATCTTAGTGATGTCACCAATGTGAGGTCGGAAGCTCAGCTCGGGGTTAAATGTCAGCCCCAGGTTGTGAAGAGACTGGTTTAATGTCAGACTGTTACCATGGAGAGGGATGGAGTAGCTAGTTAGAGAACTGAGTTTGGAGTGGGGGCTGAAAACAATGGATTCAGTATTCCCAATATTTAATTGGAGGACATTTCAGCTGATCCAGTGCTGGATGTCGGATAAGGGGTTGGATTTTCCGATTTTCCGGCTGTGTCCTGATGCCGGCTTGGGAACGGTGGTGTTTTACGACCGTATATTCGGTGCAAAACGGCCACGGATCCTCCGTCCGGCTTGGTGCCAGTATGCCGGCAGCGTAGAGCACCCGGCTTTAGTTGCTGATACGGCCCGGAGAATTGCCGTCCGTGGCCGCTCATACGCACGGCGGTGGCCTGCAGCGGCTGCTCCGTACAACCAGGCGACGGCCACGCACAGACCTGACCTGGAAAATAATGCCCCCCCTTTGGCCGACTCGCTACCCCCAGACCAACCCCTAACACTGCCCCCAGCCCCTGCCAAAGTCCCCCCTGCCCGCGGATCAGCTCTCCCCGACTGTAGTGGTGATGGACTGAGTCCGCAGCCGCCACACCGAGTTCCCCACGATTCACAGCACACGCGACCGACGCCATCGGGAACTCGGCCGGTCGGGGGGCGGTCGGGGGGAGGGAGGGGGAAGGCCTCAGGCAACATCCTGAGGCTGACGATACTGCGTACCCCTCGAGCAGGCCGCATTGGAGGGGGTGGAGCATCGGGGGGGGGGGGGGGGGGGGAGGGAGGGCCTCAGGCAACATACTGAGGCTGTCGATGCTGCGTACCCCTCGAGCAGGCCGCGTTGGAGGGGGCGGAGCATCGGGGGGGGGAGGGCCTCAGGCAACATCCTGAGGCTGTTGATACCGCGTACCCCTCGAGCAGGCCGCATTGGAGGGGGCGGAGTATCACGAAAGCGCCGCCGCCCCAATTTCGTCGTAAAAGTTGGTTCTCCGGCCGAACGCGATTTCGCCCTCGGCCACCGGAGAATCCCAAGTCAGATAATTTAGCGACAGTGGAGGGGTGGAGAAAGGTGGGAGTGAGGTGGGGTATATTAAAAAATATTTTTATTTGTATTATCAAGAATTCTAAACAATTATATACATTACTGGTCGTGTTCATTTACTGTACAACACAGAAAGGTTTGTCTTTTCCTTCCCTTGAGTTTTCCTGTGTGCAGTCTGCTGCCATCTGGCTCGGAGTGTAGTCCTCCCCCACCCCCGCCACCAGCCCGCCCCTCCCCTCCCCTCCCTGCCCCCCCTCCCCCCTTGTGACCTCCCTGGCTGGTATGGGGGGGGGGGGTTTCCCCCTTCTTCTCCCCTTCTCCCTCCTCTTTCTTTTTTCCCCCTGTCGGCTTTGGCCATGTTTCTCCATTGGCTGGGATGGGGGGAGGGGGGCGGTGGCTGGGGGGCATCCCTCCCGCATTGTCTCTTTTGTGTCTCTCCAGCCCTTCCTTCTCTGAGAGTGACTGCCCTTGAAATCGAGGCAGCATTTGACACGGGGAGAACGTGCAGAATCCGCACAGACAGTGACCCAAGCCGGGAATTGAACCTGGGACCTGGAGCTATGAAGCAACTGTGCTAATTACTGTGTTACTGTGCCTCCCTATTGCCTCAGAGAAGGCTGTCCAGAACACAGCAAGTTTGGGGCAAGCCCAGAACATATGGGTGTGGTTGGCCAGGCCCCTCTGGCACCGTTCACATTTATCCCCTACCTCCGGGAAGAACCTGCTCATTCGGGTTCTGGTCAGGTGCGCTCTGTGCACCACTTTGAGCTGCATTAGGCTGAGCCTTGCGCAGGAGGAGGTGGAGTTAGCCCTGCTCAGTGCTTCGCTCCAGAGCCCCCACCCTACATCTGTCCCCAGTTCATCTTCCCATTTCCATCCGGTCTCGTCCAATGGTGTTCGGGCTCTGTCCAGAAGCTGTCTGTATATTTTCCCCCATCTTTACTGTCTGTATTCATCAGGTTCTTTAGTAGTGTGGTCTCTGGGGCCCTGGGGTACCCGACTGTCTCTTTGCGGAGGAAGTGCTTTATTCGCAGGTGTTTCATTTCCTTTCCTGTTGGCAGTTCCCATTCCTCCGTCAGTTTGTCCAGTGCTGCCACTCTGTGCCCTGTGTAAAAGCCCCTAACTGTCAGCGTGTCCCTGTCCTGTTGGCAGTTCCCATTCCTCCGTCAGTTTGTCCAGTGCTGTCACTCTGTGCACTGTGTAAAAGCCCCTCACTGTCAGCGTGTCCCTGTCCTGTTGGCAGTTCCCATTCCTCCGTCAGTTTGTCCAGTGCTGCCACTCTGTGCCCTGTGTAAAAGCCCCTAACTGTCAGCGTGTCCCTGTCCTGTTGGCAGTTCCCATTCCTCCTTCAGTTTGTCCAGTGCTGCCACTCTGTGCCCTGTGTAAAAGCCCCTAACTGTCAGCGTGTCCCTGTCCTGTTGGCAGTTCCCATTCCTCCGTCAGTTTGTCCAGTGCTGCCACTCTGTGCCCTGTGTAAAAGCCCCTAACTGTCAGCGTGTCCCTGTCCTGTTGGCAGTTCCCATTCCTCCGTCAGTTTGTCCAGTGCTGCCACTCTGTGCCCTGTGTAAAAGCCCCTAACTGTCAGCGTGTCCCAGAACAGACCCTTCGGCCCTCGATGTTGTGCCGAGCAGTGATCACCCTACTCAAACCCACGCATCTACCCTACACCCGTAACCCAAAACCACCCCCCCCCCCCCCCCCTTTACCTTATTTTTAAGGACACTACGGGCAAACTATCATGGCCAATCCACCTAACCCGCACATCTTTGGATTGTGGGAGGAAACCGGAGCACCCGGAGGAAACCCACGCACACACGGGGAGGACGTGCAGACTCCACACAGACAGTGACCCAGCCGGGAACCGAACCTGGGACCCTGGAGCTGTGAAGCATTTATGCTAACCACCATGCTACCGTGCTGCCCCGCTCTGAGTTGGATTTGTTTACCCATCCTCTCAGTCTTTCTGCCATTGCTGCCCAGTGGTAGTATTGCCGGTTCGGTAATGCCAGGCCACCTTTGAATTTCCTCTTTTGTAGTGTGTGGTGAAAGTATAAGAACTATTAATTCACCAGTATACTGTGTTGCATTAGACCATGGTATTAACCCTGTGGGCTCCATCTATGGGCCACTGTGTGGCTTCACCCAATGGGGGAGATGTGGAGCATGTAGGGGCTCCGCCCATGGCACCGCCCCTTTCAGGAAGCATAAGAGCAGCTGACCTGCGGGACCGCCTTCAGTAATGTACCGGTCGCAGGCAGGCAATGTTGTAAGCTCACTAAAACGAATGTATACTTTGACTCGAGTCTCCGAGTGAATTGATGGTCGCAGCAATGCTCACATTTTACAATCCTGTCTGTCTACACAGGTACGTCACACTTCACAATCCAGTCTGTGTACACAGGTACATCTCACTTCACAATCCAATTCGTGTACACAGGTACATCACACTTCACAATCCAGTCTGTGTACACAGGTACATCACACTTCACAATTCTGTCTGTGTACACAGGTACATCACACTTCACAATCCAGTCTGTGTACACAGGTACGTCACACTTCACAATCCAGTCTGTGTACACAGGTACATCACACTTCACAATCCAGTCTGTGTACACAGGTTCATCACACTTCACAATCCAGTCTGTGTACACAGGTACATCTCACTTCACAATCCAGTCTGTGCACACAGGTACATCTCACTTCACAATCCAGTCTGCGTATACAAGCACATCACACTTCACAATCCAGTCTGTGTACACAGGTACATCTCACTTCACAATCCAGTCTGCGTATACAAGCACATCACAGTGCTGTTGCGCTAACAATTGCACACAGAAACACGAAACGGTACAAAAGAGGCTTTATTACCGTGAGATGTTATTACCTCAAGTGGAGCTGTAAAATGGCAGCTCAGGAGACCTCATGGATATTTATCCTGCTCCTGTGGGCGGAGCTAGCCGGCAGCGGCTTACCGACAAACTATGCAGCGGCTTTCGACAAACCTGTAATAGCCGGTACTATTGTACATCCCCTAATACAGGCACACACATATATATACAGTGGTATTACCACAACTTCACAATCCAGTCTGTGTACACAGGTACATCACACTTCACAATCCAGTCTGTGTACACAGGTACATCACACTTCACAATCCAGTCTGTGTGCACAGGTACATCACACTTCACAATCCAGTCTGTGCACACAGGTACATCACACTTCACAATCCAGTCTGTGTACACTGGTACATCACACTTCACAATCCAGTCTGTGTACACAGGTACATCACACTTCACAATCCAGTCTGTGTACACTGGTACATCACACTTCACAATCCAGTCTGTGTACACAGGTACATGACACTTCACAATCCAGTCTGTGTACACAGGTACATCACACTTCACAATCCAGTCTGTGTACACAGGTACATCACACTTCACAATCCAGTCTGTGTACACTGGTACATCACACTTCACAATCCAGTCTGTGTGCACAGGTACATCACACTTCACAATCCAGTCTGTGCACACAGGTACATCACACTTCACAATCCAGTCTGTGTACACTGGTACATCACACTTCACAATCCAGTCTGTGTACACAGGTACATCACACTTCACAATCCAGTCTGTGTACACTGGTACATCACACTTCACAATCCAGTCTGTGTACACAGGTACATGACACTTCACAATCCAGTCTGTGTACACAGGTACATCACACTTCACAATCCAATCTGTCTACACAGGTACATCACACTTCACAATCCAGTCTGTGCACACAGGTACATCACACATCACAATCCAGTCTGTGTACACAGGTACATCACACTTCACAATCCAGTCTGTGTACACAGGGACATCGCACTTCACAATCCAGCCTGTGTACACAGGTGCATCGCACTTCACAATCCAGTCTGTGTACACAGGTACATCACACTTCACAATCCAGTCTGTGTACACAGGTACATCACACTTCACAATCCAGTCTGTGCACAGGTACACCACACTACATAATCCAGTCTGTGTACACAGGTACATCACACTTCACAATCCAGTCTGTGTACACAGGTACATCACACTTCACAATCCAGTCTGTGTACACAGGTACATCACAGTTCACAATCTAGTCTGTGTGGTGTGTTCCTTTGTTCACTCACAAGTCTGACAGTAATTTGTCCATTTTTCTCGATGGTCCATATACATTTCCACTAAATCACAGTTTATTAAGGAAACATAAATGTGATCTCAATATAACCACGTAGAGGCAGCAAAACCGAGTTTATTCTTCCCAATCCATTCTGATCACCTTGCTACCATGGTTACAGTATCCCATTCATCTCCATGGTAACATTGTCCTCACAATCTCTTCCCACCATTTAGTCAATAATTAGATTATTAAAAGAGCTTCTGGAAGATTCTCGGTGGATATGGCCTCGTGCTGAGGCCCTGACTGCCTCTCCCCCTCCTCCAGGAGCTGCTGATGCGATGGTACAAATGAGACGGAGCAAGTGTCGTATCCGAAGAACCAGGAACTAAAATCAATAGACAGTGGCCGGGATTCTCTAAAAACGCGGCAAAGTGTTTCACGCCGGCTTTAACGGGCCTCTTGGTCTAGCGATTCTGAATCCCACAGGGGGTCCAGCACGGAGAAGGTAGGCCCCGCCTCACCAGTGATCGCCCGCGCACTCCGATTGGTGGGCCTCGATTGCGGGCCTGGCCGTTGTGGAGGCCCCCCGCCTACGGAGACCGATGCCCCCTCCCCACACCAGGACGGCCACCGCAGCTGCGACGCTGAACGCCCATTGGAAGGAGCCATACGTGAACCATGCCGGCGGTATCTCGGCTGGTCAACCGTGGGGAATCGCCGCGGGGACCTCCTTTCAGCGGTCCCCAACCAGCGCCCGTCAACTGCGCGGGCGCGACTGGAGCAATTCATTAGCCGTTAATGGGGCTAGCACCGGTGCCAAGTGGGAAACGATTGATTCCAACGGGAAACAGTGTTGGATTTGCCGGAGTCGGGATTGACAGTCGAGAGGCTGACAAGCTGCTGCTGCAAAGTCGCACTTCACTCCCCACACACTCATTCCAAACAACAAGATGGCAGCAGTGAGAGCAGCACCCCGGTTCACAGACACTGAGCTGGAGACCTTGCTGGACGCCATGGAGGAAAAGCGGGCTACCCTGTACCCCGGGGTGAGAAGAAGGTTGTCACTGTTGCCGTACACCGGGCCTGGATGGAGGTGTAAGATGCCTTGAGCGTCATGGACCCCTCCACCAGGTCCGGACAGCAGTGCCATAAAAGACTGCACCACCTCCTCAACGAGGCCAAGGTAAGTCGGCAGCGCTGTGCCCCTGGCACTAACCCCCGTAACCCCGCCTCCCCCTCCCAGAGGGCGAACACTCCCCACCCTGCAGCACATGCCAGCACCCATACTGGCTGCCATGGCCGGTGCCCTGGCCACAATGGCCACCATCTGCCCACCTCCTGTGTTGTATGTGTCTGATTGTCTAACACAGTGTGTTTTCTGTCTCCCTCCCCCACCCCAGCAGGAGAAAGCTACCCACAGCCGCCGGGAGAGGGAAGAGAGTGGAGGGGGCCTGCCGGACCTGCAGCCTCTCACCGTACTGGGGAAGCGGGCACTGGACCTGGTTGGTGGGCCTGGAGAGAGGGCAGTTGCCGAGGCGGTGGTCGGTATCAGGCGAGCAACTGAGACCCCACTGAGTTGTGGTTCCCCATGGCACCCATATGTCACCACCAGCACCTCCACCCCATGCTCCCTCCCCATCCACTCCTCCACTGCCACCACACCCACACTGCCCCGCCACCACCCCAACACCACCCCCCCCCTCCTCCACCACCACCCACCACCCCAACCCATGTTCCAATAATGCGTCATGTTTGGGTCTTGCAGGATCACATGGCAATGAGGGGACCCTTCTGGTGTCCCCACCCCCAACCACAACTCCAGGTGGATAGCAGTGAGGAAGAGGACATGGACAGCAACGGGAGCCCTCGAACCACAGCTCGAGAAACCCGGAGCGCCGGTCCCAGGCTGACACTGACGTCCCATCACAGCGTCTCCAACACCCTCCACAAGCCCAGAGACACTCACCTCGGTTGGGCACTTTAGTGAAGAGGTTCCTGGGACACTCTCTGGTGTGCCCCACACACGTACTGTGGTACATCAGGAGGAGGTAGGAACTCCCGAGTGGGCAGACGGTCAGAGGGCACCCTGACAGGGACCAGGTGCTGCAGGACGGGTTGCGGGATTCTGGAAACGACGGTCCCATCAATAATGGAGATACAGTCACAGAGCCGGGGACTACAGGAGGGGCTGTCAGCAATCATCCAGCGCCTGCAGGTGCAGTGTGAGAAGTCCAATGGACTGCAGGTGCAGGGTATGGTGCCGACCATGCGTGCTGCCCAGACCAACACAGCATGGGTGCCACCCGCGGTGAAGGTCTTGTGGGCAAAGGTATTGGCCATGTGTCAGGATGTCCAAGGTCTGGGGCACTCTGTGTGGGTGAGGGCCGAGCCCCAGTACAGGGTTGTGCTGTCACAGACAGCCATGTACCAGAGCCACCTGGACATTGTAGTGGCGCTCCAGAGCGTGGCACAGTCACAACAGGTCATGGTTGAGGGCGTCGATGGCATTGCCCGGGCACTGGCTGACTTGGGCCAGTGCCAGAGGGAGGTGGCACAGTCACTGGCTGATGTGGCACAGACCCAGAGGGAGGTGGCACAGTCACTGGCTGATGTGGCACAGACCCAGAGGGAGGTGGCACAGTCACTGGCTGATGTGGCACAGACCCAGAGGGTGGTGGCACATTCATTGGGTAATGTGGTATAGACCCAGAGGGTGGTGGCACAGCCATTGGGTAATGTGGTATAGACCCAGACAGAGATGGTCCACTCCCTGTTCTCCAAGGCCTCGGGCATCGAGACCCTGGTCGAGACGCAAGTGATCCTCCAGGCAAGCATCCAGCAGAGGGCAGTAGCTCGGAGCCACTGATTGGCTGTTGCAAAAAAAAACACAACCGCTGTAAGGATCCCAGCCGAGTAAAGATCAAGAAGAAGGCTCGAGGGCAGGTAGTAGTAGAAAGAAGTTGAACTGTGACGTCACAGCCTGCAGGAGAAGCATCCTTCAGATTTCCAGCGGGAACAGTGGCCAGGGGTCGTCTTTAAAAACTTACCTTGAAGAGTGACATCACAGCAAAGCAGTCACCTGATTGGTAAGTAGAATCCTTATTCCTTTCACTTATTCATTATTTGATATTATATTTGTAATCAGTTAAGGTAAAGTGTAAAAATGGCAGGAGATCCCATACCCGTGTTATGCTCCTCGTGCTCAATGTGGGAGTTCAGGGACGCGGCCGATGCCCCTGACTCCTTCATGTGCAGGAAGTGTGTCCAGCTGCAGCTCCTGTTAGACCACATGATGGCTCTGGAGCTGCGGATGGACTCACTTTGGAGCATCCGCGATGCTGAGGAGGTCGTGGATAGCACGTTCAGTGAGTAGGTCACACGCATATTAGTATTGGTGAAGGAGACAGGGAATGGGTGACCAAAAGGCCGAGAAAGAGCAGGAAGGCAATGCAGGTGTCCCCTGCAGTCATCTCCCTCCAAAACAGGTATACCGTTTTGGATACTGTTGGGGGAGATGACTCACCAGGGGAAGGCAGTAGTAGCCAGGCTCATGGCACCGTGGCTGGCTCTGCTGCACAGAAGGGCGGGAAAAAGACTGGCAGGGCTATAGTCATAGGGGATTCAATCGTAAGGGGAGTAGACAGGCGTTTCTGTGGTCGGAAACGAGACTCCCAATTGGAATGTTGCCTCCCGGGTGCACGGGTCAGGGACATCTCAGATCGGCTGCAGGACATACTGAAGGGGGAGGGTGAACACCCAGTTGTCATGGTGCATAAAGACACCAACGATATAGGTAAAAAATAGGATGAGGTCCTACAATCAGAATTTAGGGAGTTAGGAGATAAGTTAAAAAGTAGGACCTCAAAGGTAGTAATCTCAGGATTGGTACCAGTGCCACGGGACAGTCAGAGTAGAAATTCAAGAATAGTCAGAATGAATATGTGGCTTGAGAGATGGTGCAGGAGGGAGGGGTTCAGATGTTTTTGTCATTGGAACCGGTTCTGGGGGTGGTGGGACCATTACAAATCGGATGGTCTACACCTGGGCAGGACTGGAACCAATGTCCAAGGGGGTGCTTTTGCTAACACTGTTGGGGAGGTTTTAAACTAATCTGGCAGGGGAATGGGAACCAGATTAGGGAGTTAGAGGTCAGTAAAGAGGCAGCAACTAAAGCCAGTAAGGTACCAGATAATAAACTCAATGTGAATAAGGGGAAGAGTAGACGGGAAGAGATGATGAACGCAAAGGGACAGGTGGTCTGTGGTGCATTTGTTATAATGCAAGAAGTGTCGCAGGTAAGGCAGGTGAATTTAGGGCTTGGATTAATACCTGGGAATATGATGTTATTGGTATTACTGAGACTTGGTTGAGGGAAGGGCAAGACTGGAAACTAAATATCCCAGGGTATAGATGCTTCAGTAGGGATAGAGAGGGAGGTAAAAGGGGTGGATGAGTTGCATTACTAGTCAGAGATGATATCACAGCTGTGATTAAGGAGGGCACGATGGAGGATTCGAGCACTGAGGCAATATCGATAGAGCTAAGAAATAGGAAGGGTGCAGTAACATTATTGGGACTTTACTACAAGCCTCCCGAAAGCAAGCTTGAAGTAGAGTTACAAATATGTAGACAGATTATAGAACAATCGGGTGGTTGTGATGGGAGATTTTAACTTCCCCAACAGTGAATGGGACTCATGTATTGTTGGAGGTGTAGATGGAGCAGAATTTGTAAGGAGCATCCAGGAGAGTTTTTTAGAGCAGTATGTAAGTAGTCCAACTCGGGAAGGGGCCATACTGGACCTGGTGTTGGGGAATGATCCCGGCCAGGTGGTTGAAGTTTCAGTTGGTGGGTACTTTGGGAATAGCGATCACAATTCCGTAAGTTTTAGAATACTCATGGACAAAGACAAGAGTGGTCCTAAAGGAAGAGTGCTAAATTGGGGAAAGGCCATGTATAACAAAATTCGGCAGGAGCTAGGGAATGTGGATTGGGAGCAGCTGTTTAAGGGGAAATCCACATTTGAACTGTGGGTGTCTTTTAAGGAAAGGTTGATTAGAGTGCAGGACAGACATGTTCCTGTGAAAATGAGAGATAGAAATGGCAAGATTAGGGAACCACGGATGACGGGTGGAATTGTGAGACTAGCTAAGATGAAAAAGGAAGCATACATAAGATCGAGGCGACTCAAAACTGATGAAGCTTTGGAGGAATATCGGGATGGTAGACAAATCTCAAACCCAATAAAGAGAGCTAAAAGGGGTCATGAAATATCTTTGGCTAACAGGGTTAAGGGAAATCCCAAAGCCCTTTATTCATATATAAGGAGCAAGAGGGTAACTAGAGAAAGGATTGGCCCACTCAAAGACAAAAGAGGGAATTTATGCGTGGAGTCAGAGGAAATGAGTGAGATTCTTAATGAGTACTTGGCATCGGTATTCACAAAGGAGAGGGACAAGACGGATGTTGAGGCTAGGGATGGATGTTTAAATACTCTAGGTCACGTCGGCATAAGGAAAGGGGAGGTTTTGGGTATTCTAAAAGGCATTAAGGTGGACAAGTCCCCAGGACCGGATGGGATCTATCCCAGGTTACTGAGGGAAGCGAGGGACAAAATAGCTGGGGCCTTAACAGATATCTTTGCAGCCTCCTTGAGCACGGGTGAGGTTCCGGAGGACTGGAGAGTGCTAATGTTGTCCCTTTGTTTAAGAAGGGTAGCAGGGATAATCAAGGGAATTATAGACCTGTGAGCTTGACGTCTGTGGCAGGCAAACTATTGGAGAAGATACTGAGGGATAGGATCTATTCACATTTGGAAGAAAATAGACTTATCAGTGATAGGCAGCATGGTTTTGTGCAGGGAAGGTCATGTCTTACAAACCTAATAGAATTCTTTGAGGAAGTGACAAAGTTGATTGATGAGGGAAGGGCTGTAGATGTCATATACATGGACTTCAGTAAAGCATTTGATAAAGTTTCCCACGGCAGGTTGATGGAAAAAGTGAAGTCGTATGGGGTTCAGGATATACTAGCTAGATGGATAAAGAACTGGCTGGGCAACAGGAGACAGAGGCAACAGGTGGAAGGGAGTTTCTCAAAATGGAGAAAGGTGACTAGTGGTTTTCCACAGGGATCCGTGCTCGGACCACTGTTGTTTGTGATATACATAAATGATCTGGACGAAGGTATAGGTGGTATAGGAGGTGGGGGGTGGGGGGGAGGGATGGGGGTGGGATGGGGGTGGGATTGGGTGGGGGTGGTGAGTGTCCAACACTGCCACAGTCAGGGGTTGGAGCCGTTCCATTGGCTGGGGTAGGGGGCTTCAGTGGGGGCTGAGGGGACTGGTTGGGGGGGGGTTGCCCGGGGATGGCGAGGGGGATTACAGGGGGGCACTATCTGGCAGACCGGGTCCGCATGCGGCCGCACCATGCTGTGTGGCGCAACCGCTGCAGGACGCCGCCGTGAGCATGCGCAGCCACGGCCCCGGCAATTCTCTGGCCGTTTCTGTCGGGAATGCTGTGGGTTTTATGTGGGGCAACTGCTGGCCCCCCCACCCCGGGCGGAGCATCGGTGCGAGGGCACTGCCAACTGCTAGCCCCCCCCACCCCGGGCGGAGCATCGGTGCGAGGGCACTGCCAACTGCTAGCCCCCTACCCCGGGCGGAGCATCGGTGCGAGGGCACTGCCAACTGCTAGCCCCCCACCGGGCAGAGCATCGGTGCGAGGGCACTGCCAACTGCTAGCCCCACCCCGGGCGGAGCATCGGTGCGAGGGCACTGCCAACTGCTAGCCCCCCACCGGGCGGGGCATCGGTGCGAGGGCACTGCCAACTGCTAGCCCCCCACCGGGCGGGGCATCGGTGCGAGGGCACTGCCAACTGCTAGCCCCCCACCCCGGGCGGAGCATCGGTGCGAGGGCACTGCCAACTGCTAGCCCCCCACCTTGCGGGGCATCGGTGCGAGGGCACTGCCAACTGCTGGCCCCCCACCGGGCGGGGCATCGGTGCGAGGGCACTGCCAACTGCTGGCCCCTCACCGGGCGGGAGCGAGGGCACTGCCAAATGCTAGCCCCCCACCGGGCAGAGCATCGGTGCGAGGGCAATGCCAACTGTTCCATCGTAAAACTCGACACTTCTTTCAGACAGAGCCTCAAAATCGGAGAATCAGTCCTTAATCTCAGAAAAGGAGAATCCCGTCCTGTGTGTTTTTCCTGAAATCTGGGCTGCTTTCTCCGACTTTGAGGCTATGTCCGGAGCATGTGCCTAGTACTACGATGAAAAGGTTGGCGCCGCCCAGTGGGGGGGCCAGCAGCCGTGCCATGTAAAACCCCCGGCTTTACCTGCAGATACGGATGGAGAATTGGCGAGTCATGGCCACGAATGTGCACGGCAGCAAACTGCGGTGGCCGTACCGTACAATATGGTGCCAGCCATGCGCGGACCCAGCCTGCCAGGTAGTACCCCCCCCCCCCGTAACCCCTCTCGCCAACCCCGGACTATCCCCCCACCATTCCCCCCAGCTCCCGCCGAAGCCCCCCCCCGGCCAATGGAACGGCTCCACCCCCTGACTGCCGCGGTGCTGGACACACTCCGCAGCCACCACACCAGGTTGACAAAATCTCAGACCACAAGTGATCCACATCGTCGGGAAGTTGGCCCATTGGGGATGGAGCATCGGGTGAGGGCCTTCAGGTGACATCCTGAGGCCGTCCCAACAGAGTGCGGCATACACCCCAATGTCGCCATTTTGGAGGGGGCAGAGCCTCTAAAAAATGGCGCCGCCCCCGATTCTGGCCTCAAAATGGATTCTCCGGCCAATCGCTGAATGCAATTTCGCCGTCGGCAATCAGAGAATCCAGCCCTCTATTTCTAACTCTGAATCATTTCCTCAGACCCTTTTACACCTGGAATAGTTCCCAGCTTATCTCATTCAGTTTGTCTGGAGGGACTCACCGTACAATAAAGGGTTTCCCTGTGAGGAGAGGTGAGAATCCCTTTCAGAGTCTCACTGAGGTTCGAAGCTGCACTCTGGACGTTACAGAAATGAGCGACTCTCACAAGTATTGTGTTGGAAATTTTTTGAATAATGATAATAAGATTATAACCATAACCTCTAATTTATATAAAACAAATATATTTAAAAAAAGAGTATATGAAAAGGAAGAAAGATATCTTTATTGAAAGTGTTATGACGCTAGTGCGCGGTCAATTCCAGCCCCACAGACCCCTGAGTCCCAACACGAGTGAATTAACCAATAATTTGTATAAAATTCACAGAATCTTTGGCTCTTTGACTGCTCAATAAGTTAATGCCACCTGGTTTGTAAGTTGACAACGATAACTGTTTATTTATAACACAAGCAAATTTGACATGTACAGCAATCACAATGGAATATCTGCTTTCTAATCTGCTATTCCCACCTTTTCCCATTCCACCCTCTCCTCAACAGACACATGACAGAAACACCCAGAGAGGAGGAAAAGGGTGAAAATAATAAGGGGGATTAATTTGAAATGAAAAATGAGTGTCCTTTCTTCGGGTATTGAAGTTATTGCAGCAGGATGTCCTGCCAGGATGTTTTGGGATCGATCCACCGGTAGCGGTAGAGATGGTCTTCTGGCAGCAGCATTCAGCCAGTACTACCAGCCAATAGGACTCCCTCTGGGAGAGGCACTTCAACTTTTAATAACCTGGGCCTTGAATCAATGGAACAGCTTCAGATCAGTTTAATTCTTACTTATTTCCAACTCCACCAGAATGACTAACAGTCTTACTGAGATAAGAACAGAGTTCCCACACAAGATATTAAAATGGAGTTAAACATCTGAACCCTGTCTGCAGCTGGTGACTTGACTTTGGTTTCCTTGCAGTTCAGTCTGGCTGTGCAGAAAGAGAGGTTTTCACTTCAGATCATCAAAAAGAATCCATTAGATGAGTCATAGAATCCCTACAGTGCAGAAGGAGGCCATTAAGCCCATCGAGTCTGCACCAGCCCTTGGAAAGAGCACCCTACTTTGGCCCACTCCTCCACCCTTTCCCTGTAACCCAGTTATCCTATCTAACCTTTTGGAAACTAAGGGGCAATTTAGCATGGCCATTCCATCTAACCTGCACATCTTTGGACTATGGGAGGAACCGGGAGAACCGGGAGAAAACCCAGGCAGACATGGGGAGAAAGTGCAAACTCCACAGTCACCTAAGAATGGAATTGAACCCGGGTCCCTGGAGCTGTGAGGCAGCAGTGCTAACCACTGTGCTGCTGTGCTGCTCATGAGAGAGAAATCAGAGTTCTGACCCTCCAGCTTCTGACCAACACAAAAGTAAAACAGAAAACACAGTCACACAGAGGAAGGAACTTTCAGAGGAAATCTCAACCAATTGGCAGGGGCCATTGAAAAGGTCAGACACTCGAAGTCCACCTTAAAGGCATCGGCACATTAATTGTCCATGGTAAAAAATTGAAATTGCAAAATAAAAGAAAATAAAGAAAAATGATGGCCAAACGGGTTTAGACAGGAGAATCCGGACAATAGGTGAAGCAGTTTGTACATATCTGAGGAAAAGAAGACAGTCAGATGTTTGTTCAAACACAAACAATAACCACGATTTGGTCTGTTCCACCACGGGTCCCCCACAATTGGTGCCCACCTTACTGTCCCCTCAGTAAACACATCACCAAGTCACTGAGTAACCCCAGTGGGTGGGCACTATGGTCAGTCAGTCCGTTTCTGACCCTTCCTCCTGACGTCCGTGGATGACTATTCCACCCCAGCACTGAGTCTCTGAAGCAATGTCTCTTTAAACTGGATTTCTGGCTCCATTCCAGTATCGTGAAGCCTGCCACACAATCTTTCCCCAAACAAATCTCAGCTCTTCTCAGTTCCTCTCACAGGGACCTCAAGGTGAAGCAGACTTTGTCATATTCAGCTTGTTTACGGAGCTCTTGATGGTGTTTTCCCATCTGTCATCAATCAGGTGTTATGTCCATCAATGAAACTTCATCTTCTGATGCTTCAGGTGACCACAGCAGATATGATTACTCAGCGACTTGCTCTGTAATCCAAGGTCACAGAATGCCGGAGAACAGCAATTCTAATCAACAAAATCAACTTATTTTAATATTCCAGTTTGAGAAAGTGGAAAAACAAAAGTTTTAGTCTAAACAAAGCTGTGTGGCCAGTATAGAGAGAAAACAAGATTGAGAAAAACAGGTCACTGCTGATTATTATTGATTAATTAATCAAAGGACAATCATAGCTGGGTTAAGATCAGTGTTTATCAAGTGAGAAAATACAAAATCACTTCAAATATTAAAATCAAAGCAGAGCTGAAATAAAATGTAAAATACAAAATTGCAAATATTAGTGTCAGCAGCAGGCCTCAGGCCTACACTCAGAATATGTTTCTATTTGGTTCCAGACATTGACATGGTTTGCTTCTTTGGCCATGATCTTCCGGCCATGCAGCGCTGGAAAGTAGCTCACCGCGGTGCAGCGGTGCTGGGGAAAGCCAGGAGACCCCGCTCCCGGGATCTACCCGGCTCACAACACAAATCACACAAGGTGCTGCAAGGTGAATCCCGACCATGGGCGGCATCACCTTTTAGCAAATCTGCATATTAGGGTGAGGCTGTAAGCCTAACTATAATGTGCAGACTCATGAGGTACCTGAGGCTTTGGGATTCAATCCCTTTACCTCGGTGACCTCGGGTTAGTGCCGCTTGGTCCTGGTCCCTATAACCGGGGATTCCAGAAGGAACGGCATCATGGAGGTCTCCAAGGTGATCAGCTGCATTCCCTTTGGACAAGGTGGTGCCTTGCCACTGCTGGTGCCACCTGAGTACCCTGGCAATGCCACCTGTGTGCCAGCCTGGCACTGTCAAGGTTCCCATGTGGCACTACCAGCTGTCATTTTCTGCACATGCTCGATTGTGCTGGGGTTGCCCAGTGTGGGTTGGGAGGGGACCCTCTTGCATTCGGACTGGGTGTGGGGAGCTCGGGGATTCTTTTCGTGGCCTCTGAGATCGGTACACCTTTTACAAATGGTTTCCCGATTTCTCACTACAACGTGAAGGTCCGGCGGGCGGAGATTCCCAGTGTACCAAACGGGACTATGTGTGGCCTCGGCCTCGACATTCCCGTTCAAAGCCAATCGCGTTGAAAATCCTTGTGTTTCTCAGCACGGCGAGTGCCGGGAATCATGTAGCTAAACGCACTCGCTCGGGAACTTTGTTCACTTTTGGAAAGATCAGGCCTTACGTATCTCTCTCGTTTGTAGCTGGAGCATTTTCATTTTAAACTGATCCCAGATTCTAATAGTTTTATTGTTGAGCTGCTTTCATTAACTCTGCATCAAATTGGATTTCTACCAAACTTCAAGCTTCACGTTTATTTTTACATTTTGGGAACAAACATATTTTAAATTCTTCTTTCAGCCCAGCAGCTGGCAGCATTTGAATTAATGTCAATTGTTGTCAAACCTTTTCAAATTAAAATTTCCTGTTCAGAACTTTATCAGGAACCAAACCTCAAATCATTATACTTTGTAAGAACTGTAATTTACACTATCAAAATTCAAATGACTTCTTCCTCATGTGTGTGAATTCGGCTTCCCTCACCTCAAACATTCTGCAGGAGGAGCATTGTACTGCCTTCCCTGACATCACCTCTAGATTTAAAAAAAAACAAGAAGAAGAAAAAGAAACGAAGAGCTTACCTGATATTCCCTCAAACCCTGCTCCCGGTGAAAGGTAAGCAAATTTAAAGGCACTCACTCACCTTCACGACAGGCCCCAAGCTGCCTACAAAGACATATCTCACACATTTCTCAGTCAGCCCATTCAGCACGTATCGCATTCATTTCAGCCACAATATCCTTCAAAACGTTGAACTTCTTCAAATCAAATTCCGTCTTCATTTCTCTAAAGCTTTAGCACCAAGTCTCATCAAACACCGGCATTACTTCACCCAATTTCCACAAATATAATTTTCACAGTCGACACATTTCCAGATCCCTTCTTCTTCACAAAACCCTGGTCATGTGGGGTCTGTTTGTGCACTATGCCAGTGCATAAAGGGTCCCCAAATCCAGATATAAAGCTCTGTTCAAGATCCGAGCTCCAGCAGCTTGCAGTCAAGTAGAACATAGTACATAGACCAGGACAGCACAGAACAGGCCCTTCGGCCCTCGATGTTGTGCCGAGCAATGATCACCCTACTCAAACCCACGTATCCACCCTATACCCGTAACGCAACAACCCCCCCCCCCCGAACCTTACTTTTTTAGGACACTACGGGCAATTTAGCATGGCCAATCCACCTAACCCGCACATCTTTGGACTGTGGGAGGAAACCGGAGCACCCGGAGGAAACCCACGCACTCCGCACAGACAGTGACCCAGCCGGGAACCGAACCTGGGACCCTGGAGCTGTGAAGCATTTATGCTAACCACCATGCTACCGTGCTGCCCCTGTCTCTGAGAATCTCCCATTTATAGGACCCTGGGCTTTAAGTATAAAGGGTAAGAGGGGAAAATTTAAGAGGCCATGATGAATCTTCATAAAATACCGGTTCTGTCCCAAATGGGTGCCCCTGGCCCAAATGTCAAATTCTGGGCACGACAGTTTAGTAAGTTGACAACTATAGAGAGGGTGCAGAGAAGAGTTTAAAAATGGATCAAAAGATAAAGATAAAGAATAAATAAAACTCACCCATGGTGGCATCGATTGCCGTCGATTCGGGAGAATTCGCGCCCTTTTTGTTCACGCTCCAGCCGCCGAGTGCAAAGCCGCCTCTTCACCAGCGGCGACCGCGGTGCGCAGGCACGCTCCGGCCGACCGCGGTGCGCAGGCGCGCTCTGGCCGACCGCGGTGCGCAGGCGCGCTCTGGCCGCCCACGGTGCGCAGGCGCGCTCTGGCCGACCGCGGTGCGCGCTCCGTTCTCTTCACGCTGCTGCCCCCATCCAATCGATGCCCGGGGCCAGCGCACCGTCGGCCCCCCCCCTCTGCACGCCACTGGCTCACATTAACACTGCAATGAGGTTACTGTGAAAATCACCTAGTCGCCACATTTCGGCGCCTGTTCAGGTACACAGAGGCATTGGAGGTTACCTCGAAATAAAAACACGAGGGTCCATTCTGCTCGAGGGGGAATGGATTCATTCAGCAATCAGAAAGCTCAAGCTGTGATTGGAAAGAGTGAAGTTCCTGTTAGTCTGTAAGAGGTTGCTGCAGAGTCTGGTTCATTTTAGGGTGGCGCGGTGGCACAAGGGCGGCACAGTGACATAGTGGTTAGCACGGTTGCTTCACAGCTCCAGGATCCCAGGTTCGATTCCCTGATGGGTCACTGTCTGTGTGGAGTCTGCACGTTCTCCCTGTGTCTGCGTGGGTTTCCTCCGGATGCTCCGGTTTTCTCCCACAATCCAAAGACGTGTAGGTTAGGTGGATTGGCCATTCTAAATTGCCCTCAGTGTCCAAAAACGTACAGATGGGTTGCTGGGTTACGGGGATGGGGTGGAGGTGTGGGTTTGGATAGGGTGCTTTCCAAGGGCCGGTGGGGACTCGATGGGCTGAATGGCCTCTTTCTGCACTGCAGATTCTATGAACACAGGGAAAAGCTGTTGTATCTTTAGAGTCCATTCAAACTGTGGTCTCTGGACAGAAATCTCAACTCGAACCTTATAGCTTCAAACTTTGGTTTGTTTCATTTTATTGTACTTAAATCCAACTCAGAATCCACATTGTGAGGCTTTGAACTCAGGTTCCTGGAACAATACAAACAAATGACAATTTGGAGAAGGAAACACATGAGGTGGGATTGTCCGACCCCCCGCTGGAGGATTCCCCAAGTTCCGGGCGGCCCGACGCCGGAGTGGGTCATGGTGCTCTTGGCACTGGGACGGGCCGCCCCGCAATTCCGGGAGAATCCCGGCCATGAGATCTCACACACAAATTCTTCATTACACACAGACACACAAATATAACAGGGCGGCACGGTGGCACAGTGGTTAGCACTGTTGCTTCACAGCTCCATGGTCCCAGGTTCGATTCCCAGCTTGGGTCACTGTGCGGAGTCTGTACGTTCTCCCTGTGTCTGTGGGCGTTTCCTCCGGGTGCCCACATTTCCCGAAAGATGTGCCATGAGGTCATTTGGACATTCTGAATTCTCCCTCTGTGTACCTGAACAGGAGCCAGAATGTGGTGACTAGGGGCTTTTCACAGCAACTTCATTGCAATGTTAATGTAAGCCGACTTGTGACACTAAAATTTATTATATAAAGATTTGTTTATTTCCATTCTTATAACATTTATCTGAACAGATTAAAACTTTCAGACTCTAAACAAAACTTCAAGTAGCAGTGAGGGTGGGGGGTGGGGGGGGGGGGAGGGGGGGGGGGGGAAGAATCTTCGAGATTTCCACCAACAGGAACAATCTAAACGACCGAAACTCCCATTTCCTCAGCCCCTGTCTGTCACTGGTCATGAACCCCCGAGGGGTAACCCTCTCACTCTCTCTCTCTCTTCCCCCACAACAAAAGCTTCAGTGACTTTACTTCAATGATTTTTTCATTATTTAATTATGTACCAAAAATTCAGCAAGCGACTCGGCAACTCCCCAATCTAAATTTTTATCTGACGCTGCTGATGTTCAGTTTATAGTCCGACCACTCTTATTGCTTTCTTCCCAGGAGATGGATCCCTCCCTGTTTTCACACATCTCTCACTACACCTGACACTAGGAAACGGTGAATACCGTTTTACTGCACCGTGTCTCTCACTACACCTGACACTATGAAACGGTGAATACCGTTTTACTGCACCGGGTCAGTCACTACACCTGACACTAGGAAACGGTCAATACCGTTTTACTGCACCGGGTCTCACACTGCACCAGACACTCGGAAACGGTCAATACCGTTTTACTGCACCGGGTCTCTGACTGCACCTGACACTCGGAAACGGTCAATACCGTTTCACTGCACCGCGTCAGTCACTATACCTGACACTAGGAAACGGTCAATACCGTTTTACTGCACCGTGTCTCTGACTGCACCTGACACTCGGAAACGGTCAATACCGTTTTACTGCACCGCGTCAGTCACTATACCTGACACTAGGAAACGGTCAATACCGTTTTAATGCACCGGGTCAGTCACTACACCTGACACTAGGAAAGAGTCAATACCGTTTTACTGCACCGTGTCTCTCACACTCCCTGACACGAGGAAATGGTCAATACTGTTTTACTGCACCGGGTCTCTCACTATACCTGACACTAGGAAACGGTCAATACTGTTTTACTGCACCGGGTCTCTCACTACACCTGACACTAGGAAACGGTCAATACCGTTTTACTACACTGCGTCAGTCACTACACCTGACACTAGGAAACGGTCAATACCGTTTTACTACACTGCGTCAGTCACTACACCTGACACTCGGAAACGGTCAATACCGTTTTACTGCACCGTGTCTCTTACTACACCTGACACTAGGAAATGGTCAATACCGTTTTACTGTACCGGGTCTCTCACTACACCTGACACTAGGAAACGGTCAATACCGTTTTACTACACCGGGTCAGTCACTACACCTGACACTAGGAAACGGTCAATACCGTTTTACTGCATCGGGTCTCTCGCAGACTAGATTGTGTACACGGACTGGATTGTGAAGTGTGATGTACCTGTGTGCACAGGACTGGATTGTGAAGTGTGATGTACCTGTGTACACAGACTGGATTGTGAAGTGTGATGTACCTGTGTACACAGACTGGATTGTGAAGTGTGATGTGCCTGTGTACACAGACTGTATTGTGAAGTGTGATGTACATGTGTACACAGACTGGATTGTGAAGTGTGATGTACCTGTGTACACAGACTGGATTGTGAAGTGTGATGTACCTGTGTACACAGACTGGATTGTGAAGTGTGATGTTCCTGTGTACACAGACTGGATTGTGAAGTGTGATGTACCTGTGTACACAGACTGGATTGTGAAGTGTGATGTACCTGTGTACACAGACTGGATTGTGAAGTGTGATGTACCTGTGTACACAGACTGGATTGTGAAGTGTGATGTACCTGTGTGCACAGACTGGATTGTGAAGTGTGATGTACCTGTGTACACAGACTGGATTGTGAAGTGTGATGTACCTGTGTACACAGACTGGATTGTGAAGTGTGATGTACCTGTGTACACAGACTGGATTGTGAAGTGTGATGTACCTGTGTACACAGACTGGATTGTGAAGTGTGATGTACCTGTGTACACAGACTGGATTGTGAAGTGTGATGTACCTGTGTACACAGACTGGATTGTGAAGTGTGATGTACCTGTGTACACAGACTGGATTGTGAAGTGTGATGTACCTGTGTACACAGACTGGATTGTGAAGTGTGATGTACCTGTGTACACAGACTGGATTGTGAAGTGTGATGTACCTGTGTACACAGACTGGATTGTGAAGTGTGATGTACCTGTGTACACAGACTGGATTGTGAAGTGTGATGTACCTGTGTACACAGACTGGATTGTGAAGTGTGATGTACCTGTGTACACAGACTGGATTGTGAAGTGTGATGTACCTGTGTACACAGACTGGATTGTGAAGTGTGATGTACTGTGTACACAGACTGGCATTGTGAAGTGTGATGTACCTGTGTACACAGACTGGATTGTGAAGTGTGATGTACCTGTGTACACAGACTGGATTGTGAAGTGTGATGTACCTGTGTACACAGACTGGATTGTGAAGTGTGATGTACCTGTGTACACAGACTGGATTGTGAAGTGTGATGTCCCTGTGTACACAGACTGGATTGTGAAGTGTGATGTACCTGTGTACACAGACTGGATTGTGAAGTGTGATGTACCTGTGTACACAGACTGGATTGTGAAGTGTGATGTACCTGTGTACACAGACTGGATTGTGAAGTGTGATGTACCTGTGTACACAGACTGGATTGTGAAGTGTGATGTACCTGTGTACACAGACTGGATTGTGAAGTGTGATGTACCTATGTACACAGACTGGATTGTGAAGTGTGATGTACCTGTGTACACAGACTGGATTGTGAAGTGTGATGTACCTGTGTACACAGACTGGATTGTGAAGTGTGATGTACCTGTGTACACAGACTGGATTGTGAAGTGTGATGTACCTGTGTACACAGACTGGATTGTGAAGTGTGATGTACCTGTGTACACAGACTGGATTGTGAAGTGTGATGTACCTGTGTACACAGACTGGATTGTGAAGTGTGATGTACCTGTGTACACAGACTGGATTGTGAAGTGTGATGTACCTGTGTACACAGACTGGATTGTGAAGTGTGATGTACCTGTGTACACAGACTGGATTGTGAAGTGTGATGTACCTGTGTACACAGACTGGATTGTGAAGTGTGATGTACCTGTGTACACAGACTGGATTGTGAAGTGTGATGTACCTGTGTACACAGACTGGATTGTGAAGTGTGATGTACCTGTGTACACAGACTGGATTGTGAAGTGTGATGTACCTGTGTACACAGACTGGATTGTGAAGTGTGATGTACCTGTGTACACAGACTGGATTGTGAAGTGTGATGTACCTGTGTACACAGACTGGATTGTGAAGTGTGATGTACCTGTGTACACAGACTGGATTGTGAAGTGTGATGTACCTGTGTACACAGACTGGATTGTGAAGTGTGATGTACCTGTGTACACAGACTGGATTGTGAAGTGTGATGTACCTGTGTACACAGACTGGATTGTGAAGTGTGATGTACCTGTGTACACAGACTGGATTGTGAAGTGTGATGTACCTGTGTACACAGACTGGATTGTGAAGTGTGATGTACCTGTGTACACAGACTGGATTGTGAAGTGTGATGTACCTGTGTACACAGACTGGATTGTGAAGTGTGATGTACCTGTGTACACAGACTGGATTGTGAAGTGTGATGTACCTGTGTACACAGACTGGATTGTGAAGTGTGATGTACCTGTGTACACAGACTGGATTGTGAAGTGTGATGTACCTGTGTACACAGACTGGATTGTGAAGTGTGATGTACCTGTGTACACAGACTGGATTGTGAAGTGTGATGTACCTGTGTACACAGACTGGATTGTGAAGTGTGATGTACCTGTGTACACAGACTGGATTGTGAAGTGTGATGTACCTGTGTACACAGACTGGATTGTGAAGTGTGATGTACCTGTGTACACAGACTGGATTGTGAAGTGTGATGTACCTGTGTACATAGACTGGATTGTGAAGTGTGATGTACCTGTGTACACAGACTGGATTGTGAAGTGTGATGTACCTGTGTACACAGACTGGATTGTGAAGTGTGATGTACCTGTGTACACAGACTGGATTGTGAAGTGTGATGTACCTGTGTACACAGACTGGATTGTGAAGTGTGATGTACCTGTGTACACAGACTGGATTGTGAAGTGTGATGTACCTGTGTACACAGACTGGATTGTGAAGTGTGATGTACCTGTGTACACAGACTGGATTGTGAAGTGTGATGTACCTGTGTACACAGACTGGATTGTGAAGTGTGATGTACCTGTGTACACAGACTGGATTGTGAAGTGTGATGTACCTGTGTACACAGACTGGATTGTGAAGTGTGATGTACCTGTGTACACAGACTGGATTGTGAAGTGTGATGTACCTGTGTACACAGACTGGATTGTGAAGTGTGATGTACCTGTGTACACAGACTGGATTGTGAAGTGTGATGTACCTGTGTACACAGACTGGATTGTGAAGTGTGATGTACCTGTGTACACAGACTGGATTGTGAAGTGTGATGTACCTGTGTACACAGACTGGATTGTGAAGTGTGATGTACCTGTGTACACAGACTGGATTGTGAAGTGTGATGTACCTGTGTACACAGACTGGATTGTGAAGTGTGATGTACCTGTGTACACAGACTGGATTGTGAAGTGTGATGTACCTGTGTACACAGACTGGATTGTGAAGTGTGATGTACCTGTGTACACAGACTGGATTGTGAAGTGTGATGTACCTGTGTACACAGACTGGATTGTGAAGTGTGATGTACCTGTGTACACAGACTGGATTGTGAAGTGTGATGTACCTGTGTACACAGACTGGATTGTGAAGTGTGATGTACCTGTGTACACAGACTGGATTGTGAAGTGTGATGTACCTGTGTACACAGACTGGATTGTGAAGTGTGATGTACCTGTGTACACAGACTGATTGTGAAGTGTGATGTACCTGTGTACACAGACTGGATTGTGAAGTGTGATGTACCTGTGTACACAGACTGGATTGTGAAGTGTGATGCTACCTGTGTACACAGACTGGATTGTGAAGTGTGATGTACCTGTGTACACAGACTGGATTGTGAAGTGTGATGTACCTGTGTACACAGACTGGATTGTGAAGTGTGATGTACCTGTGTACACAGACTGGATTGTGAAGTGTGATGTACCTGTGTACACAGACTGGATTGTGAAGTGTGATGTACCTGTGTACACAGACTGGATTGTGAAGTGTGATGTACCTGTGTACACAGACTGGATTGTGAAGTGTGATGTACCTGTGTACACAGACTGGATTGTGAAGTGTGATGTACCTGTGCACACAGACTGGATTGTGAAGTGTGATGTACCTGTGTACACAGACTGGATTGTGAAGTGTGATGTACCTGTGTACACAGACTGGATTGTGAAGTGTGATGTACCTGTGTACACAGACTGGATTGTGAAGTGTGATGTACCTGTGTACACAGACTGGATTGTGAAGTGTGATGTACCTGTGTACACAGACTGGATTGTGAAGTGTGATGTACCTGTGTACACAGACTGGATTGTGAAGTGTGATGTACCTGTGTACACAGACTGGATTGTGAAGTGTGATGTACCTGTGTACACAGACTGGATTGTGAAGTGTGATGTACCTGTGTACACAGACTGGATTGTGAAGTGTGATGTACCTGTGTACACAGACTGGATTGTGAAGTGTGATGTACCTGTGTACACAGACTGGATTGTGAAGTGTGATGTACCTGTGTACACAGACTGGATTGTGAAGTGTGATGTACCTGTGTACACAGACTGGATTGTGAAGTGTGATGTACCTGTGTACACAGACTGGATTGTGAAGTGTGATGTACCTGTGTACACAGACTGGATTGTGAAGTGTGATGTACCTGTGTACACAGACTGGATTGTGAAGTGTGATGTACCTGTGTACACAGACTGGATTGTGAAGTGTGATGTACCTGTGTACACAGACTGGATTGTGAAGTGTGATGTACCTGTGTACACAGGACTGGATTGTGAAGTGTGATGTACCTGTGTACACAGACTGGATTGTGAAGTGTGATGTACCTGTGTACACAGACTGGATTGTGAAGTGTGATGTACCTGTGTACACAGACTGGATTGTGAAGTGTGATGTACCTGTGTACACAGACTGGATTGTGAAGTGTGATGTACCTGTGTACACAGACTGGATTGTGAAGTGTGATGTACCTGTGTACACAGACTGGATTGTGAAGTGTGATGTACCTGTGTACACAGACTGGATTGTGAAGTGTGATGTACCTGTGTACACAGACTGGATTGTGAAGTGTGATGTACCTGTGTACACAGACTGGATTGTGAAGTGTGATGTACCTGTGTACACAGACTGGATTGTGAAGTGTGATGTACCTGTGTACACAGACTGGATTGTGAAGTGTGATGTACCTGTGTACACAGACTGGATTGTGAAGTGTGATGTACCTGTGTACACAGACTGGATTGTGAAGTGTGATGTACCTGTGTACACAGACTGGATTGTGAAGTGTGATGTACCTGTGTACACAGACTGGATTGTGAAGTGTGATGTACCTGTGTACACAGACTGGATTGTGAAGTGTGATGTACCTGTGTACACAGACTGGATTGTGAAGTGTGATGTACCTGTGTACACAGACTGGATTGTGAAGTGTGATGTACCTGTGTACACAGACTGGATTGTGAAGTGTGATGTACCTGTGTACACAGACTGGATTGTGAAGTGTGATGTACCTGTGTACACAGACTGGATTGTGAAGTGTGATGTACCTGTGTACACAGACTGGATTGTGAAGTGTGATGTACCTGTGTACACAGACTGGATTGTGAAGTGTGATGTACCTGTGTACACAGACTGGATTGTGAAGTGTGATGTACCTGTGTACACAGACTGGATTGTGAAGTGTGATGTACCTGTGTACACAGACTGGATTGTGAAGTGTGATGTACCTGTGTACACAGACTGGATTGTGAAGTGTGATGTACCTGTGTACACAGACTGGATTGTGAAGTGTGATGTACCTGTGTACACAGACTGGATTGTGAAGTGTGATGTACCTGTGTACACAGACTGGATTGTGAAGTGTGATGTACCTGTGTACACAGACTGGATTGTGAAGTGTGATGTACCTGTGTACACAGACTGGATTGTGAAGTGTGATGTACCTGTGTACACAGACTGGATTGTGAAGTGTGATGTACCTGTGTACACAGACTGGATTGTGAAGTGTGATGTACCTGTGTACACAGACTGGATTGTGAAGTGTGATGTACCTGTGTACACAGACTGGATTGTGAAGTGTGATGTACCTGTGTACACAGACTGGATTGTGAAGTGTGATGTACCTGTGTACACAGACTGGATTGTGAAGTGTGATGTACCTGTGTACACAGACTGGATTGTGAAGTGTGATGTACCTGTGTACACAGACTGGATTGTGAAGTGTGATGTACCTGTGTACACAGACTGGATTGTGAAGTGTGATGTACCTGTGCACACAGACTGGATTGTGAAGTGTGATGTACCTGTGTACACAGACTGGATTGTGAAGTGTGATGTACCTGTGACACAGACTGGATTGTGAAGTGTGATGTACCTGTGTACACAGACTGGATTGTGAAGTGTGATGTACCTGTGCACACAGACTGGATTGTGAAGTGTGATGTACCTGTGTGCACAGACTGGATTGTGAAGTGTGATGTACCTGTGTACACAGACTGGATTGTGAAGTGTGATGTACCTGTGCACACAGACTGGATTGTGAAGTGTGATGTACCTGTGTACACAGACTGGATTGTGAAGTGTGATGTACCTGTGTACACAGACTGGATTGTGAAGTGTGATGTACCTGTGTACACAGACTGGATTGTGAAGTGTGATGTACCTGTGTACACAGACTGGATTGTGAAGTGTGATGTACCTGTGTACACAGACTGGATTGTGAAGTGTGATGTACCTGTGTACACAGACTGGATTGTGAAGTGTGATGTACCTGTGTACACAGACTGGATTGTGAAGTGTGATGTACCTGTGTACACTGACTGGATTGTGAAGTGTGATGTACCTGTGTACACAGACTGGATTGTGAAGTGTGATGTACCTGTGTACACAGACTGGATTGTGAAGTGTGATGTACCTGTGTGCACAGACTGGATTGTGAAGTGTGATGTACCTGTGCACACAGACTGGATTGTGAAGTGTGATGTACCTGTGTACACAGACTGGATTGTGAAGTGTGATGTACCTGTGTACACAGACTGGATTGTGAAGTGTGATGTACCTGTGCACACAGACTGGATTGTGAAGTGTGATGTACCTGTGTACACAGACTGGATTGTGAAGTGTGATGTACCTGTGTACACAGACTGGATTGTGAAGTGTGATGTACCTGTGTACACAGACTGGATTGTGAAGTGTGATGTACCTGTGCACACAGACTGGATTGTGAAGTGTGATGTACCTGTGTACACAGACTGGATTGTGTAGTGTGATGTACCTGTGTACACAGACTGGATTGTGAAGTGTGATGTACCTGTGTACACAGACTGGATTGTGAAGTGTGATGTACCTGTGTACACAGACTGGATTGTGAAGTGTGATGTACCTGTGTACACAGACTGGATTGTGAAGTGTGATGTACCTGTGTACACAGACTGGATTGTGAAGTGTGATGTACCTGTGTACACAGACTGGATTGTGAAGTGTGATGTACCTGTGTACACAGACTGGATTGTGAAGTGTGATGTACCTGTGTACACAGACTGGATTGTGAAGTGTGATGTACCTGTGTACACAGACTGGATTGTGAAGTGTGATGTACCTGTGTACACAGACTGGATTGTGAAGTGTGATGTACCTGTGTAGACAGACTGGATTGTGAAGTGTGATGTACCTGTGTACACAGACTGGATTGTGAAGTGTGATGTACCTGTGTACAAGGACTGGATTGTGAAGTGTGATGTGCCTGTGCACACAGACTGGATTGTGAAGTGTGATGTGCCTGTGTGCACAGACTGGATTGTGAAGTGTGATGTACTTGTGTACACAGACTGGATTGTGTAGTGTGATGTATCTGTGTACACAGACTGGATTGTGAAGTGTGATGTACCTGTGTACACTGACTGGATTGTGAAGTGTGATGTACCTATGTACACAGGCTGGATTGTGAAGTGTGATGTACCTGTGTACACAGACTGGATTGTGAAGTGTGATGTACCTGTCTACACAGACTGCATTGTCAAATGTGATGTACCTGTGTACACAGACTGGATTGTGAAGTGTGATGTACCTGTGTACACAGACTGCATTGTGAAGTGTGATGTACCTGTGTACACAGACTGGATTGTGAAGTGTGATGTACCTGTGTACACAGACTGGATTGTGAAGTGTGATGTACCTGTGTACACAGACTGGATTGTGAAGTGTGATGTACCTGTGTACACAGACTGGATTGTGAAGTGTGATGTACCTGTGTACACAGACTGGATTGTGAAGTGTGATGTACCTGTGTACACAGACTGGATTGTGAAGTGTGATGTACCTGTGTACACAGACTGGATTGTGAAGTGTGATGTACCTGTGTACACAGACTGGATTGTGAAGTGTGATGTACCTGTGTACACAGACTGGATTGTGAAGTGTGATGTACCTGTGTACACAGACTGGATTGTGAAGTGTGATGTACCTGTGTACACAGACTGGATTGTGAAGTGTGATGTACCTGTGTACACAGACTGGATTGTGAAGTGTGATGTACCTGTGTACACAGACTGGATTGTGAAGTGTGATGTACCTGTGTACACAGACTGGATTGTGAAGTGTGATGTACCTGTGTACACAGACTGGATTGTGAAGTGTGATGTACCTGTGTACACAGACTGCATTGTGAAATGTGATGTACCTGTGTACACAGACTGCATTGTGAAGCGTGATGTACCTGTGTACACAGACTGCATTGTCAAATGTGATGTACCTGTGTACACAGACTGGATTGTGAAGTGTGATGTACCTGTGTACACATACTGCATTGTGAAGTGTTATGTACCTGTGTACACAGACTGCATTGTCAAATGTGATGTACCTGTGTACACAGACTGGATTGTGAAGTGTGATGTACCTGTGTACACATACTGCATTGTGAAGTGTTATGTACCTGTGTACACAGACTGGATTGTGAAGTGTGATGTACCTGTGTACACAGACTGGATTGTGAAGTGTGATGTACCTGTGTACACAGACTGCATTGTGAAGTGTGATGTACCTGTGCACACAGACTGGATTGTGAAGTGTGATGTACCTGTGTATACAGACTGCATTGTGAAGTGTGATGTACCAGTGAACACAGACTGGATTGTGAAGTGTGATGTACCTGTGTACACAGACTGGATTGTGAAGTGTGATGTACCTGTGCACACAGACTGGATTGTGAAGTGTGATGTACCTGTGTGCACAGACTGGATTGTGAAGTGTGATGTACCTGTGTACACAGACTGGATTGTGAAGTGTGATGTGCCTGTGCACACAGACTGGATTGTGAAGTGTGATGTACCTGTGTATACAGACTGGATTGTGAAGTGTGATGTACCAGTGTACACAGACTGGATTGTGAAGTGTGATGTACCTGTGTACACAGACTGGATTGTGAAGTGTGATGTACCTGTGTACACAGACTGCATTGTGAAGTGTGATGTACCTGTGTACACAGACTAGTTTGTGAAGTGTGATGTACCTGTGTACACAGACTGCATTGTGAAGTGTGATGTACCTGTGCACACAGACTGGATTGTGAAGTGTGATGTACCTGTGTACACTGACTGGATTGTGAAGTGTGATGTACCTGTGTACACAGACTGCATTGTGAAGTGTGATGTACCTGTGTATACAAACTGGATTGTGAAGTGTGATGTACCTGTGTGCACAGACTGGATTGTGAAGTGTGATGTACCTGTGCACACAGACTGGATTGTGAAGTGTGATGTACCTGTGCACACAGACTGGATTGTGAAGTGTGATGTACCTGTGTGCACAGACTGGATTGTGAAGTGTGATGTACCTGTGTAGACAGACTGGATTGTGAAGTGTGATGTACCTGTGCACACAGACTGGATTGTGAAGTGTGATGTACCTGTGTACACAGACTGGATTGTGAAGTGTGATTTACCTGTGTACACAGACTGGATTGTGAAGTGTGATGTCCCTGTGTACACAGACTGGATTGTGAAGTGTGATGTCCCTGTGCACACAGACTGGATTGTGAAGTGTGATGTACCTGTGTACACAGACTGGATTGTGTAGTGTGATGTACCTTTGTACACAGACTGGATTGTGAAGTGTGATGTACCTGTGTACACAGACTGGATTGTGAAGTGTGATGTACCTGTGTACACAGACTGCATTTTCAAATGTGATGTACCTGTGTACACAGACTGGATTGTGAAGTGTGATGTACCTGTGTACACAGACTGGATTGTGAAGTGTGATGTACCTGTGTACACAGACTGCATTGTGAAGTGTGATGTACCTGTGTATACAAACTGGATTGTGAAGTGTGATGTGCCTGTGTACACAGACTGGATTGTGAAGTGTGATGTACCTGTGCACACAGACTGGATTGTGAAGTGTGATGTACCTGTGTACACAGACTGGATTGTGAAGTGTGATGTACCTGTGTAGACAGACTGGATTGTGAAGTGTGATGTACCTGTGTAGACAGACTGGATTGTGAAGTGTGATGTACCTGTGTAGACAGACTGGATTGTGAAGTGTGATGTGCCTGTGCACACAGACTGGATTGTGAAGTGAGATGTACCTGTGTGCACAGACTGGATTGTGAAAGGTGATGTACTTGTGTACACAGACTGGATTGTGTAGTGTTATGTATCTGTGTACACAGACTGGGTTGTGAAGTGTGATGTACCTGTGTACACTGACTGGATTGTGAAGTGTGATGTACCTATGTACACAGGCTGGATTGTGAAGTGTGATGTACCTGTGCACACAGACTGGATTGTGAAGTGTGATGTACCTGTGTATACAGACTGGATTGTGAAGTGTGATGTACCTGTGTACACAGACTGGATTGTGAAGTATGATATACCTGTGCACACAGACTGGATTGTGAAGTGTGATGTACCTGTGTACACAGACTGGATTGTGAAGTGTGATGTACCTGTATACACAGACTGCATTGTGAAGTGTTATGTACCTGTGTACACAGACTGGATTGTGAAGTGTGATGTACCTGTGTACACAGACTGCATTGTGAAGTGTGATGTACCTGTGTACACAGACTGGGTTGTGAAGTGTGATGTACCTGTGTACACAGACTGGATTGTGAGTATGATGTACCTGTGTACACTGACTGGATTTTGAAGTGTGATGTTCCTGATGAGCCAGATAAGTCTCCAGTACAGGAGGACGCCATTCAGCTCCTCATATCTGTGCTAGCTGTTTGATAGTGTCATTCACAACTAACATCTCAGTTTAATGTCTGTTATGGAGAAGTGGTTGGAATCTGTGATTAGACACAAAATGAGTGAGAAATATGAACTGATCCGAGAGAGTCAGCATGGATTTTAAAAGGGTCAGACATGGTTCACTAACATGGTTACATTAGAATGTGGTCATCAATGTGGTCGATAGGGGAATGTCTGTGGATGTTATATTGATGGATTTCCAAAAGACATTCTCGAATGTACCAAACAAGCGTCTGAATTATATTGAATTTGAGGAAATCAATTTCCATGGTTAAGGAATTAGTTTGGAGGGAGGAGACAGGGAGCAGGGATAATGGGCGGGATTCTCTCAGCCCGGAGCCGTGCCGGAGAATCCCCGCGACCGGGCCACGCCACCCCGACACCGGCATGAGATCGTCGCCACTGGCGCCCGTGTGTTTGGCGCGGCGCTGGTTGGGGGCCGCTCTCCGCGGGATGGGCCAAGCGGCCGCTGTTAAAATGCTGAGTCCCGCTGGCAGCGAGCAGGCGTGGATGGCACCGGCTGGACTCAGCATTTTAACTGTGTGCAAGGGTCGGGTGGCGACCTGTGTGTGTGGGGGGGGGGGGCTACGACACCGGCGGGGGGCTCCGACACCGGGGGGGCCTTCAATGCGGCCTGGCCCGCGATCGGGACCCACCGATCGACAGGCCGGCCTTTCTGCCTACAGGCTCTTATCCTACGGCCCCTGTACTACTGCGCCATGTTGTGTCTGGGCCGGCGGATTGAAGGAGGCAACCGTGCATGAGTGCGTCGGCATCGGCACCACTGCGCATGTGCGGATCCCCCGGCTCACAGTTAGCGCCGGGATTGGCAGCTGGAGTGGCGTGAACTGCTCCATTGCCGTTCTGGCCCTCTGTTGGGGCCAGAATTACTCTTGGCAGCAGCCTGTTCACACTGTCATAAAACACGACAGCGTTTACAATGGCGTGGACACTCTGGCACGGGATGGGAGAATCCCACCCCAAGTGTGTGTACTCCAATCAGCTAGATGTGAATAGTGATGTCCCCAGGGATCTGAGCTGGAGCCTCAGCTTTTCACTGTATTTCTCAATGACTTGGATGAAGGAATAGAGAGACATATATCCAAGTTACTGACCACACTAAGTTAGACAGCTTGGAGGAGGTTACAGAGATAGGGAGGGTGGAAGACAGGGAGGGGTTTGAGAACAAGGATGAGAATTTAAAATCGAGGTATTGCTGGACCGGGAGTCAGTGTAGGTCAGTGAGCAGAGGGGGTGATGGGTGAACGGGATTTGGTGTGAGTTCAGATCCAGGCAGCAGAGTTTTGGATCAGCTGATGTTTACGGAGGGTGGTAGGTGTGAGGCCGGCCAGGACAGCATTGGAATAGTCACGTTTAGAGGGAACAAAGACATGGAGGAGATTCTCAGCAGCAGATGATGTGAGGCAGGACAGACTCGGGCGATGTTACCGAGGGAGAAATATGCCGTCTTAGTGATGGAGCGGATAATGTGGTGGGAAGGTCATCTCAGGGTCAAATAGGACACCATGGCTGTGAACTGTGTGGTTCAGAGTCAGACAGGCCCAGGGAGAGGGATGGAATCAGTGTCTGGGGAACAGAGATTGTGATGGGGACTGAAGACAATGGCAGATGGAGTTCAATGTGGGGCTGTGAAATCATCCACTTTGGACCAAAGAAAGAGGAATCAGAGTCATTTCTAAATGGTGGGAAGCTGGGAATTGTGGAGGAACAGAGAGATGAGGCCAATGGTGTAAAGAGTCTGGTTGAGCAGCAGACAGAGCTCAGGGAGAGGGATGGAGTTTGTATCGGGAGCTGAAGACGATGGCTTTGATCTTCCCAATGTGTTTCCCAGTGAGCCTGGCTCCTCAGTCCTGACTGCTCTTAGCTGCTGTTCTTGTCACTGATTGGACAGTTATTGTTAGAGATTCAGACCACAGCAGAAACCCCCAGTGTAAAAAATAACAGCAAAGACTGTCAGATAGGAAGATTGAAACGTAACCAACAGAGGAAGTGAAAGAAGGGGCTCAGAGCAGCTGGATGTTTGTTACTGACACGGGAGAAACTGTGAACTGTGTCCACTACCTCGAATCTTCCAGCACAGAAGGAGGCCATTCTGCCCATCGTGCTGTGACCTACCCAATTAGTCCCACTCCCCCTCTCTATCCCCATAACCCAGCAATCTTTCCCTTTCAGGGATATCTCCAATTGCCTCTTGTAGACCTGGGTCCACAGCACGAGACTGTCCCTAACCTGGCTCCAAATTGGCATCTCATTCATTCATTGGAAGACAAAATGCCTGGGCTGGGAAATGGAGCTCAGGGCTCCGAACATTCCCTCTCCCCTCCTGAGGGACACTTCATGCTGGGATACAGTTCCATGTAGCCCCACAGCACAATGTGGGGGAGGCCGTGGTGTAGTGGTAATGTCACTGGACTAGTAATCCAGAGGCCCAGGCTAATGCTCTGGTCACAGGTTCAAATCCCACCATCGCAGCTGGTGCAATTTAAATTCAATGAATAAATCTGGAATTAAAAGCTCGTCTCAGTAACGGTGACCATGAAACCATTGTTGTAAAAACCCGTCTGGTTCACTAATGTCCTTTAGGGAAGGGAATCTGCCGTCCTTACCTGGTCTGGCCTACATGTGACTCCAGACCCACAGCAATGTGGTTGACTCTGAAATAGCCACTCAGTTGTATCAAACCGCTGAAAATTCTAAAAGGAATGAAACCGAACAGACCACCCGACATCGACATAGACCCCGGAAACAACAACGGTAAACCCAGCCCTGTCGACCCTACAAAGTCCCTCCTTCCTGATATCTGGGGACATGTGTCAGAATTGTGGGAGCTGTCCCACAGACTGGTCAGACACAGTCATACTTTCAGAATTATGCTTCACAGATAATGCACGCAATTCTCCGGAAACATTTCAAAGTGTTAGCGAGCGGGAATTGCTGCAAAGTTCCCGGCTCTCAGCCCAGCGAGCCGGCAACTCTATTCCACGTTAATTGGTCCATTGACGAGGCCTCACGGATTTCTTGTCTCAAATAAAGGCTCGCCAGCTGATTCAACGATACCACGTTCGCTAACCCCCCATTAACAAAGTCAAACAGCACATCACCCCTCCACCACACCCCCCTCTCCCACCACTGTGAACCACGCTTGTAGCTAACGATGCCCTCTCTGTGTCTCCTCAGGAAAAGCTCTCCCATAACCATCGGGAGAGGGCCCAGACTGGTGGACATTAGAATCCTTACCTCTTTGAGGAGCAGGCGCTGGATGTGACGGTGTAGCCGAGGACAGATTAGTCACCCACACGGAGGCTGGCGGATGCTGCTGATGTGAGGAACCACCAGAATCCACCCAGGGACCTGTCATACGTGAGTTATTATTCCCTTACTGACTGGCCCATCCCTCCCACTGACCACATGTCCATTCGCCCGCAAGTCCTCCAGCCGATGGCGCCAGCCCTTCCCGTGAGGCCTCCTCTCCTGACTCCGAGCAGAACACCTCAGAGGAGATCTCCAAGGATACAACCTTTATAATCGTGTCACAGCTGTCATCCCCCCCTCCACCAGTGCAGATACACATACCTCGGTGGAAAACCCATCCCCAGCCGAGGGTCCCTCAACCCCCATCCAGCACTGGGTTGGCAAACCCAGTGCCCCCGGGCTCTTTGCCTGTGAGTAAAGATGGCTACTCACCTCCTCAGCTCCCCACAGAAGCCCTTCCGCCAGGTTCACCATTTTAAATGGAGTACTAATCGGCGTCAGCATGACCACTTGCTGGGGACGCGGCTGAATGATGGGAGACCCTGATTTGGCCGATGGGAGCGGCCGGTTACATCGCAAGCTGTTTAGCACCTGGCACGGATCTCATTTTTGTCCTCTCCCACTATTCACCGGCCTTGTTTGAACGAGAACGTAAAGAGACTGGAGAATTGCAGCCAATGTCCCAGACAATATCACCATTCCCTGGGTATGTCCTGTCTCACCAGCAGGACAGACCCAGCAGAGGTGGGGGCAAAGTGGTATACTGTCGGGAGGAGGTGCCCTGGGAATCCTCAACATCGAATCTGGACCCCATGTAGTCTCATGGTGTCAGGTTAGACATGTGTTAAATATGATTACCATACCCCACATCTCCCTCAGTTTATGAGACAGCACCACAATGTTGAACACCACTTGGAGGAAGCACTGAGGGTGGCATGGGTGCAGATTATAGTCTGAGTGGGGACCTTCAATGTCCATCACCAAGAGTGGCTCAGTAATACCACCACATGCCAAGCTGGCCAGGTCCTAAAGGACATAGTTGCTGGACCTGGGACTGCAGCAGGTGGTGAGGGAACCAACAAGAGGGACAAACATACTTGGCCTCATCCTCAACAATCTACATTCCACAGATACATCTGTCCATGACAGTATCGGTAGGAGTGACCACCACACAGTCCTTGTGGAGACAAAGATCCATCTTCATATTGAGGACACACTCTATTCTGTTGTGTGGCACTACCACAGTGCTAAATGGGATAGATTCAGAACAGATCTAGTAACTCAATACTGGGCATCCATGAGGTGGTATGGGTCATCAGCAGCAGCAGAATTGGACTGAACCACCATCTGCAACCTCATGACTCTGCATATCTCCCACTCTACCATTATCACTGAGCCAGGGGTGCAACCCTGGTTTAATGAAGAGTGCAGGAGAGCACGCCAGGAACAACACCAGGCAATCTGGTGCACTACAACACAGGACTACTTGTGTATCAAACAGCGCTTTCAGCAAGTGACAGACAGAGCTAAACGATCCCACAACCAATGGATAAGATCTAAGCTCTGCAGTCCTGTCACATCCAGCTGTGAATGTTGGTGGACAATTAAACAACTCACTGGAGGAGGAGGCTCCACAAATATCCTCATCCTCAATGATGGAAGAACCCAGCGCATTCGTACTAAAGACAAAGCGGAAGCATTCACAACAATCTTCAGCCAGAAGGGCCGAGTGGATGATCCATCTCGGTCTCCTCCTGAGGTCTCCATATCACAGATGTCAGTCTTCAGCCAATACGATTCACTCCACGTGATATTAATAAACGGCTGAAGGCACTGGATACTCAAAGCCTATGGGCCCTGACAATATTCCAGCAATAGTATTGAAGACTTGTGCTCCAGAACTTGCTGCCCCCCTAACAAGGCAGCATTTGACCGAGTGTGGCATCAAGGAGCCCAAGCTAAACTGGAGTCAATGAGAATTGGGGGCAAAACCATCCGCTGGTTGGTCTCATACACGGCACAAAGGAAGATGGTTGCTGTAGTTGGAGGTCAATCATCTCAGCTTCAGGACATAACTGCAGGAGTTGCTCAGGGTAGTGTCCAAGGCCCAACCATCTTCAGCTGCTTCATCAACGTCCTCCCTTCCATCATAAGGTCAGAAGTGGGGATGTTTGCGGATGACTGCACAATGTTCAGCACCATTCACGACTCCTCAGATAATGAAGCAGTCCTTGTCCAAGTGCAGCAAGACTGGACAGTATCCAGAGTTGATTTGACAAGTGGTAAGTAACATTAACACCACAGAAATGCCAGGCAATGTCCATCTCCAACAAGAGAGAATCCAACCATTGCCTCTTGACATTCAATGAATTGTGTACCATCATTGAATCCCCCATTATTAACATCCTGGGAGTTTACCATGAACCAGATACTGAACTGGACTAGCCATATAAATAGCAAAGTCATCATAGTCCCAGATGACCATAGGCTGCTTTCCCCTTAGACAGGGAGATCTGGCTGGTGGTGATTTAACCTGAGGGACACCACACCTCAGGCGAGCGACAAGGTTCAGAATTCAGGATCAAAATGCAGGAATGCCCTCCCTAACAGCACTGTGGGTGTACCTACACCTCAGGGTCTGTAGCCGTTCAAGAAGGCAGCTCATCACCACATCCGCTGGGGCAATTAGGGATGGGCAATAAATGCTGATCCAGCCAGTGACACCCACATCACATGAATGGATACATTTAAAAAATCTAACATCAGCCTCTTCCCCATTCTGTTTGAGGCAGTTTGGACCCTTTCATCAGGATATTTGACTGAAGGAGCCATCACTACTTTGTCTAATTCTGTCCCCAAACAAAATCCCCACACAAAATTAATTTAAACAGTGCCTTAATGTACAAAACATCCCAGGATGATACGCAGAGCGGCAGTAAGAGGAGCGGGAGAGTTGGGGGTATTTAAGGAAGATTAATCGAAGGCTTGGATTGAAGGATGGAGTTTGATGGATGGAGTGACCTGGAGAGGGGGACGGTTTAAGGGTGAGAGTTCAGAGATCAAGCCCTAAGCATCTGAAGGCTCTGCTGTCAATGGTGGGATGAAGGAAGTAGCGATGGGCAGGAGACCAGAGCCAGAGGATGGAAGGGTGAGGGAGGGAATGTGAGTCTGCAGCAGGACACAGAGGTAGGGAGGAGTGAGGCCATGGAGGGAATTGGAGGTCAGTGAGGTCAGGAGTAAGAGGTCAGTGAGGTTAGGGGCAATAGATCAGTGAGTTCAAAGGTCACAGGTCAATGAGATCAGGGCTAACAGATAAGTGATGTAGGGGATAACAGGTCAGTGAGGTCAGAATTAAAAGGTCAATGAGGTCAGAATTAACAGGTCAGTGAGGTCAGGGGTAACAGGTCAGTGAGGTCAGAATTAACAGGTCAGTGAAGTCAGGGGTAACAGGTCAGTGAGGCAGAATTAACAGGTCAGTGAGGTCAGAATTAACAGGTCAGTGAGTTCAGGGGTAACAGGCTAGTGAGGTCAGAATTAACAGGTCAGTGAGGTCAGGGATAACAGGCCAGTGTGGTCAGAATTAACAGGTCAGTGAGGTCAGAATTAACAGGTCAGTGAGGTCAGAATTAACAGGTCAGTGAGGTCAGAATTAACAGGTCAGTGAGGTCAAAATTAACATGTCAGTGAGGTCAGAATTAACAGGTCAGTGAGGTCAGGGGTAAGAGGTCAGTGAGGTTTGGGGCAATAAATCAGTGAGTTCAAAGGTAACAGGTCAGTGAGATCAGGGCTAACAGATAAGTGATGTAGGGGATAACAGGTCAGTGAGGTCAGAATTAACAGGTCAGTGAGGTCAAAATTAACATGTCAGTGAGGTCAGAATTAACAGGTCCGTGAGGTCAGAATTAAAAGGTCAGTGAGGTCAGAGTTAACAGGTCAGTGAGGTCAGGGATAACAGGTCAGTGAGGTCAGAATTAACAGGTCAGTGAGGTCAGAATTAACAGGTCAGTGCGGTAGGGATAACAGATCAGTGAGGTCAGGGGTAACAGGTCAGTGAGGTCAGAATTAGCAGGTCATTGAGGTCAGGGGTAACAGGTCAGTGAGGTCAGAATTACCAGGTCAGTGAGGTCAGGGAAGTTCTGGAATGGCACTTGGGGTGCGAATCTTCGGCCGTGTTGTGCTCTCGCTTGAGCTAATCCAAAATTAACATGTCAGTGAGGTCAAAATTAACAGGTCAGTGAGGTCAGGGGTAAGAGGTCAGTGAGGTTTGGGGCAATAAATCAGTGAGTTCAAAGGTAACAGGTCAGTGAGATCAGGGCTAACAGATAAGTGATGTTGGGGATAACAGGTCAGTGAGGTCAGAATTAACAGGTCAGTGAGGTCAGAATTAACAGGTCAGTGAGGTCAGAATTAACATGTCAGTGAGGTCAGATTTAACAGGTCAGTGAGGTCAGAATTAACAGGTCAGTGAGGTGAGAATTAACAGGTCAGTGCGGTAGGGATAACAGGTCAGTGAGGTCAGAATTAACAGGTCAGTGAGGTCAAAATTAACATGTCAGTGAGGTCAGAATTAACAGGTCCGTGAGGTCAGAATTAAAAGGTCAGTGAGGTCAGAGTTAACAGGTCAGTGAGGTCAGGGATAACAGGTCAGTGAGGTCAGAATTAACAGGTCAGTGAGGTCAGAATTAACAGGTCAGTGCGGTAGGGATAACAGGTCAGTGAGGTCAGGGGTAACAGGTCAGTGAGGTCAGAATTAGCAGGTCATTGAGGTCAGGGGTAACAGGTCAGTGAGGTCAGAATTACCAGGTCAGTGAGGTCAGGGAAGTTCTGGAATGGCACTTGGGGTGCGAATCTTCGGCCGTGTTGTGCTCTCGCTTGAGCTAATCCAAAATTAACATGTCAGTGAGGTCAAAATTAACAGGTCAGTGAGGTCAGGGGTAAGAGGTCAGTGAGGTTTGGGGCAATAAATCAGTGAGTTCAAAGGTAACAGGTCAGTGAGATCAGGGCTAACAGATAAGTGATGTTGGGGATAACAGGTCAGTGAGGTCAGAATTAACAGGTCAGTGAGGTCAGCGGTAACAGGTCAGTGAGGTCAGAATTAACAGGTCAGTGAGGCAGGGGTAACAGGTGCGTGAGGCAGAATTAACAGGTCAGTGAGGTCAGAATTAACAGGTCAGTGAGGTCAGAATTAACATGTCAGTGAGGTCAGAATTAACATGTCAGTGAGGTCAGAATTAACAGGTCAGTGTGGTCAGAATCAACAGGTCAGTGAGGTCAGGGGTAACAGGTCAGTGACATCAGAATTAACAGGTCAGTGAGGTCAGAATTAACAGGTCAGTGAGGTCAGAATTAACAGGTCAGTGAGGTCAGAATTAACAGGTCAGTGAGGTCAGAATTAACAGGTCAGTGAGGTCAGAATTAACAGGTCAGTGAGGTCAGAATTAACAGGTCAGTGAGGTCAGAATTAACAGGTCAGTGAGGTCAGAATTAACAGGTCAGAGAGGTCAGAATTAACAGGTCAGTGAGGTCAGAATTAACAGGTCAGTGAGGTCAGCATTAAAAAGTCAGTGAGGTCAGAATTAACAGGTCAGTGAGGTCAAAATTAACATGTCAGTGAGGTCAGAATTAACAGGTCCGTGAGGTCAGAATTAACAGGTCAGTGAGGTCGGAATCAACAGGTCAGTGAGGACAGGGATATCAGGTCAGTGAGGTCAAAATTAACATGTCAGTGAGGTCAGAATTAACAGGTCCGTGAGGTCAGAATTAACAGGTCAGTGAGGTCGGAATTAGCAGGTCAGTGAGGTCAGGGATAACAGGTCAGTGAGGTCAGAATTAACAGGTCAGTGAGGTGAGAATTAACAGGTCAGTGCGGTAGGGATAACAGGTCAGTGAGGTCAGAATTAACAGGTCAGTGAGGTCAAAATTAACATGTCAGTGAGGTCAGAATTAACAGGTCCGTGAGGTCAGAATTAAAAGGTCAGTGAGGTCAGAGTTAACAGGTCAGTGAGGCCAGGGATAACAGGTCAGTGAGGTCAGAATTAACAGGCCAGTGAGGTCAGAATTAACAGGTCAGTGCGGTAGGGATAACAGATCAGTGAGGTCAGGGGTAACAGGTCAGTGAGGTCAGAATTAGCAGGTCATTGAGGTCAGGGGTAACAGGTCAGTGAGGTCAGAATTACCAGGTCAGTGAGGTCAGGGAAGTTCTGGAATGGCACTTGGGGTGCGAATCTTCGGCCGTGTTGTGCTCTCGCTTGAGCTAATCCAAAATTAACATGTCAGTGAGGTCAAAATTAACAGGTCAGTGAGGTCAGGGGTAAGAGGTCAGTGAGGTTTGGGGCAATAAATCAGTGAGTTCAAAGGTAACAGGTCAGTGAGATCAGGGCTAACAGATAAGTGATGTTGGGGATAACAGGTCAGTGAGGTCAGAATTAACAGGTCAGTGAGGTCAGAATTAACAGGTCAGTGAGGTCAGAATTAACATGTCAGTGAGGTCAGAATTAACAGGTCAGTGAGGCAGGGGTAACAGGTGCGTGAGGCAGAATTAACAGGTCAGTGAGGTCAGAATTAACAGGTCAGTGAGGTCAGAATTAACATGTCAGTGAGGTCAGAATTAACATGTCAGTGAGGTCAGAATTAACAGGTCAGTGTGGTCAGAATCAACAGGTCAGTGAGGTCAGGGGTAACAGGTCAGTGACATCAGAATTATCAGGTCAGTGAGGTCAGAATTAACAGGTCAGTGAGGTCAGAATTAACAGGTCAGTGAGGTCAGAATTAACAGGTCAGTGAGGTCAGAATTAACAGGTCAGTGAGGTCAGAATTAACAGGTCAGTGAGGTCAGAATTAACAGGTCAGTGAGGTCAGAATTAACAGGTCAGTGAGGTCAGAATTAACAGGTCAGAGAGGTCAGAATTAACAGGTCAGTGAGGTCAGAATTAACAGGTCAGTGAGGTCAGAATTAAAAGGTCAGTGAGGTCAGAATTAACAGGTCAGTGAGGTCAAAATTAACATGTCAGTGAGGTCAGAATTAACAGGTCCGTGAGGTCAGAATTAACAGGTCAGTGAGGTCGGAATCAACAGGTCAGTGAGGACAGGGATATCAGGTCAGTGAGGTCAAAATTAACATGTCAGTGAGGTCAGAATTAACAGGTCCGTGAGGTCAGAATTAACAGGTCAGTGAGGTCGGAATTAGCAGGTCAGTGAGGTCAGGGATAACAGGTCAGTGAGGTCAGAATTAACAGGTCAGTGAGGTGAGAATTAACAGGTCAGTGCGGTAGGGATAACAGATCAGTGAGGTCAGGGGTAACAGGTCAGTGAGGTCAGAATTAACAGGTCAGTGAGGTCAGAATTAACAGGTCAGTGAGGTCAGAATTAAAAGGTCAGTGAGGTCAGAATTAACAGGTCAGTGAGGTCAAAATTAACATGTCAGTGAGGTCAGAATTAACAGGTCCGTGAGGTCAGAATTAACAGGTCAGTGAGGTCGGAATCAACAGGTCAGTGAGGACAGGGATAACAGGTCAGTGAGGTCAAAATTAACATGTCAGTGAGGTCAGAATTAACAGGTCCGTGAGGTCAGAATTAACAGGTCAGTGAGGTCGGAATTAGCAGGTCAGTGAGGTCAGAATTAACAGGTCAGTGAGGTCAGAATTAACAGGTCAGTGAGGTGAGAATTAACAGGTCAGTGCGGTAGGGATAACAGATCAGTGAGGTCAGGGGTAACAGGTCAGTGAGGTCAGAATTAGCAGGTCATTGAGGTCAGGGGTAACAGGTCAGTGAGGTCAGAATTACCAGGTCAGTGAGGTCAGGGAAGTTCTGGAATGGCACTTGGGGTGCGAATCTTCGGCCGTTTTGTGCTCTCGCTTGAGCTAATCCATCTTTGAGGAAGTCAGAAGGTGGAAAAAGGGGAAGCTGTAGATGTGATGTACACGGAATTCCAAAAGGAATTTGGTCAGGTGCCACACAAAATGTTACTGCACAAGATATGGGGCTGGATTCTTCGCCGCAATGACGCCACGGGTGGGACGCGGACCATGTAAAGGTCCTTTGACCTTGGGCGGAATGTCCGGTCACCGGGTGGGCGTGGCTGGAGAATCCCGCCCATGATCTCATGGTATACAGTGTAATATCTGAATATGGATGTAGGACTTTTTGGTTAACAGAAATCAGGGAGTGGGGTAAATGCTTTGTTATGCGTTGGCAAGCTGCAACTACAGCTCACGTTAGTCTGCAGATCCAGCAAGTGATCAGGAAGGGAAATGGAATGTTGGTGTTTATTATAAGAGGAACAAAAAAAATCAAAGGGACATTTTACTGCAGCTGTACAGGGATAAAAGTTCAGAAGAACGAGACATGATCTTCAATAAAGATATCCTGAGGGGACTAATAGAGTGAATGGATTGTTCCCTCCTCTCAGGTAGAGGGAGATGAAAACACAGAGGAACGAATAGAGAAATAAAGTGAAGTAGATAAAATCAGGGTGAAAGAGAGAGAGACAGAGAGAGAGTCTGAGGGACAGGTATCAATGGAGGGAGGGAGAGGGGGAGATCAAGCAGATACGGTGAGACAGGAAGAACAAGACAGAGAGACAGAGAGAGGGGGAGCGCCAGAAACTGAGGGACTGATACTGAGGTTGGGAGTGAGAGAGAAGAAGAGGAAGTGAAGGTGGTGACGTGGTGTCTCTGCCTCATACCATTTACATACTGAGGAACGGGCAGTCAGACTCTCACAGGCTGCAGCTTTATAAAGCAGAGCCCAGTGAAGGGAGAGTTTATCAGTAACCAGGCACAGGGACAGGAGCAGACACCATGATTTCAGCCATCCAGCTGATCTGGCCTCTGGCATTCTGCATCGCAGGTACAAATCTCTCTCCTTCCACCTTGAATATTTTCCTGCTCTCCATTTCAATCCAATTCTACTGACTTGTGATTGAAGGGAAAATACTGAAAGCAGAGGAACAGTCAGTGTCTCCAACAATATCTCATTGTACAGGCTCTTTCTGTGACAGTTCTTACTTCACTCTGTTTCTCTATTACCCCTCAGGTATCAGTGGAGACATCATCATGACCCAGTCTCCCCCGGTGCTGTCATTGAGCCTGGGCCAGACCGCGACCATCACCTGTACGGCCAGTCAATCGATTAGCAATTATGTTGCTTGGTATCAACAGCGAGAAGGTCAGAAACCGGCTCTGCTGATCTATGATGCAACAACTCGATTCACAGGAATATCCGACCGATTCACCGGCAGTGGGTCTGGAACACGATTCACCCTGACAATCAGCAATGTACAGAATGAGGATGTCGCTGATTATTACTGTCAGCAGCGTAACAGCTGGCCCTACACAGTGATACAGAGCCTTACAAAAACCTCAGTATCCACAGCACCACCTCCTCTCCTGACACTAAGCACAGTTTTATATAATATATGAACAGTTTTATATAAACACAAGAAAGGAACCTGAACACGTTATTTTCACTGTCCACTACACACTCCAGTCACTGAAGGCCTCAGGTTTTTTATTCTCCATGTCCACGTATGAAGAGCAGCTGAAAGATTTATCATTCAAAATTAGACTTTTCAAATCTCCCAACAAAACACAGAGACATTGAGAGAAACAGAGAGAGAGAAAGAGTGAGAGAGAAAGACAGTAGTGAGTGAGAGAGACAGAGAGAGAGAGGGTGAGAGTGAGTGAGTGAAGCAGAGAGCAGAGGTTATTGTACAGCCCCTGCACTGGAAGCTGTCAGTGTGGCTTACGTTCGGTAAAGGAACCAAGCTCAGACTGAGTAAGTAAACCCCAATCCTCCGTTATTAACCCTTTCAATACTGAAACTTTCTCAAACACAAATGCTGAATAGTTGAATGTGTTAGTGGGGAGCTGCAGTGAATGAAAAGGTTCATTGAAGAACACTGTGTAGAACAGGGTGCCCAGCTGTATTTCTTTAGTTCCATTCCCCCCTTTAAGCAGCAAGATATAAGTAAGCAGCTTTTACCCACCGTGTGGAGGAGATCTGGACGTTTGCAGACTGTGTTCACATTCCTGGACCATGGAGTGAAATCACTCACTAGACTCCTGTCAGTCTGCGTGTGACAGACACGGGCAGAGTTTGATGTGAGCTCTGGCTCCCTGTCACACTCTCTGATATAACTGATCACAGCAGCAGCAGCAACACAGTGAGACACCGAGGTCCCACTTCCCCCAGCTTTAACTCTGCTCTCTCCACTCCCTGCTTATCTCTTAGCGAAGTTCTGATGACAAACAGGTCCAGCAGGGCTCACAATCCAGTGGCTTCAGTGTTCTAGTCTTTTGGGGAGACTCTCAGTTACTTTCTCTTTGGGTCGAGTTCAGTCCGATATTTATTCCTGATCCAATATTCCTGAAATTCCCTGGAGATATTTTTATTGTTTGATGTGATGTCTGATCTCTGGCTGGGCCAGCATTTATTGCCCATCCCTAATTGCCCTTGAACTGAGTGTCTTGCTCGGCCATTCCAGAGGATATTTCAGAGTCAACACATTACTGAGGATCTGGAGTCACTTGTAGGCCAGGTCAGGATGGCAAATTCCCACTTCAGACCCACACATCTCATAAATTAACTTTTAAAAATGGCCCAAACTCCACTTTCCTGTCGGTCCCCATAACCCTTGCCCCCCGTCAATCAGAAATCTGTAGAACACAGCCTGGAATATATGCAATGTCCCAGCATGCACTGTTCTCTGGGAAAGAGAATTCCAAAAACTAACGACCCTCTGAGAGAAGAAATTCCTTCTCATCTCCACCTTAAATGGAGATCCCTTATTTTTAAACTGTATCCACTAATTCTAGATTCCCACGAGGGCAAACATTCTCTCAGCATCCACCCTGTCAAGGTCCCTCGGAATCTTATATATTTCAATAAGATCACCTCTCATTCTGCAATGAGTACAGACCCAACCAGCTCAACTTTTCCTCATCAGACATTCCATTCCTCAGTGGAATCAGCCCAGTGAACCTTCTCTGAACTGCTTCCAATGTCGGAACATCCGTCCTTAAGTAAGGACTTCCAAAGATGTGCAGGTTAGGTGGATTGGCCATGCTAAATTGCCCTTAGGGTTGGATGGGGTCGCTGGGTTACAGGGATAGGGTGCAGGTGTGGGCTTAAGTAGGGTGCTCTTTCGAAGGCTGCACGGTGGCGCAGTGGTTAGCACTGCTGCCTCATGGCCCCTAGATCCCAGGTTCGATCCCTGCTCTGGGTCACTGTCCGTGTGGAGGTTGCACATTCTCCCTGTGTTTGCGTGTGTTCCGCCCCCACAACCCAAAAATGTGCAGGGTAGGTGGATTGGCCACACCAAATTGCCTCTTAATTGGAAAAAATGAATTGGGTATTTTAAATTTATTTAATAAAAAATGAAAATGTAGGGTGCTCTTGCTTCTCGATGGGCCGAATGGCCTCCTTCTGCACTGTAAATTCTATGATTCTATGAGACCAAACCTTTCCCCAGTACTCACGGTGTAGTCTCCCCAATGTGCTGTATCGATGGAGCAAGACTTCCCTACTTTTATACTCCATCCCCCTTGTAATAAAGGACAACATTCCATTGACCTTCCTCATCACTTGCTGTACCTGCAGGTTAACGTTCTGTGATTCATACACAAGGACACCCAGATCCCTCTGTACCACAGCTTTCTGCAGTCTCTCTCCATGTCAATAATATTCTGATTTTCTATTCTCCCTAACAAAGTGGACAAGCTCACATTTCCCCACATTATACTCCATCTGTCAAATGTTCTCCCCACTCACTGAACCTATCAATATCCCTTTTCAGACTCTGTAACCTCCTCACAACTTGCTTTCCTACCTATCATTTTATCATCAGCAAATTTAGCTACAATACTCTCATTGCCTTCATCCAGCTCATTAATATAGATTGGAGAGTTAAAACCCCAAACAACAGCCATCTTCCTTTGTGCTGGGTATGACTCCAACCAGCGGAGAGTTTTCCCCCTGATTCCCATTGATTCCAGTTTTGCTCTGGCTCCTTGATGCCAAACTTGGTCAAATGCTGCCTCGATGTCAAAGGGCAGTAACTCTGGACTCACCTCTGGAGTTCAGCTCTTTTGTCCATGTTGGAACCAAGGCTGTAATGAGGTCAGGAGCTGAGTGACCCTGGCAGATCCTTAACTGAGCGTCAATGAGCAGGTTATTGCTGAGTAAGTGTTGCTTGATAACACTCGTTAACAACCCCAATCATTTTGCTGATGATCGCGAGATGACTGACGGACAGTAATTGTCCGGATTGGGTTTGTCCAGCTTTTTGTGGACAGGTCACACCTGGGTAACTGGTCGATGCCAGTTATGTATCTAAACTGGAACAGCTTGTCTGGGGTGTGTGACCTGGACACAAGACCACCAGAAATAGGGCCCGGATTTCTCCAGTGTTGCTATTCAATTTTCCCACCAGCACCACATCACCGCCAGCGGATTTCACAGTGGCATGGGGTGGTTGCTGTGGCAAATCCCATTGACAATCGAAGGACAGATATAATCCTGCCACCAGTGAATGGCACGCAGCCAATAATCACGCAGCTGGTGAACCGGACGTTCCCGCACAGGAGCAAGGATAGATTATTCTGACCCCTGGACACAGAGGCTAATCGTAATCTCACTCTTGACCTGAGCCTAGGGCTGGGCAGCAAGGTTTGAAGTGAAATCTAGAACCTTCTACACTGGCAGCCAATCAGTATCCTTTGTGAAGTGTGTTGATCCACTTCTGCTCCAAATTTCTGGGATAAATTTCTCTGGTTCTATGTGTGATTTGAGGTTTGTTAATGTTCAACCTGTTTCCCCAGAAATACTGATCAATAGTTCGAGCATCCTGATAGGTTAATAGTCTCTTAAATGGGACACTTCTTTACAAATGTCTAAGTAACATTCCAAAATGATTTAATCAGCTTAACATCAAACCTTTACCCTCCTGACACTGAACCAATTTGAAATCCAATTAGTCACTTTCCCTTGGATTCCATCAGCTTTTAATTTCCAAACCCGTCTGTCATTGGAAACTTGGCAAAATCCTTGGAAAACCCATGTTGTCGACATCAAACTCACTCCCGTCATCAACCCTCCTCGTTCCCTCCTCATCAAATTCAAAATCGCTCCCTCAGCCTATCTCTTCCTCCCTTTTAAACAATGGTACAACATTATCATCCACCAGTTCTCCGACACCAAGCCTGTAGTCAGAGAGGATTGGAAAATAATGGTCAGAGCCTCGGCTATTTCTTCCCTTCCTTCCTTTAGCAGCCTGGGATACATTTCACCCGGGCCTGGGGGTATGTCCCCTTTCAAAGTTGACCTGAGGAAGGAGCTGCGCTCCGAAAGCTCGTGTTTGAATCAAACCTGTTGGACTTTAACCTGGTGTAAGACTTCTTACTGTGCTCACCCCAGTCCAACGCCGGCAACTCAACATCAAAGCTGATAAAGACTTTAATATCTCCTCTCGCACTATCTTTATCACATCCAATATTTCACAATTCTCCTCCTCCTGAACTCCAATGTCTGCTTTGCCCCTCGCATTAGTGAAAACTGATGTAAATTATTCATTATGAACCATCTCCATTCCTTCCACCTCCACACACAAGTTACATTTTGCTCTCTAATTGATCCCACTCATTCATTAGTTATCCTCTCACAATGTCCCTCACTCTTGCTTTGTGTGAACATATTTGTTCTGAAATCTCTCTATCTCCAGCTTGAGTATCCTCCCCCTGCTCTGTCACTGTTTTACCATCAAGTCGCTGTTTACTTTCCATTTTGGCAAATCCCAGTTTCGGAAAATTGGCCTTGCCCCAATTTAAAGCTTTTCCTCTTGGTCTGCCTTTACCCTTTTCCATTACTGCTCTAAATCTAACTGAATTATGATCACTATTACCCAAATACTCTCCCACTGACACCCCTTCACCTGCCCAGATTCAATCCACAAAACTGTCCAAAACTGCTCCTTCTCTTGTTGGGATTGTTCTGTACTAGTTAGAAAGGTTGCTCAGAATGGATTGTCAGAATTCCGGATCATCTATACATTGACACTGATTTGATTCCAATTAATATTAAGGAAATTGAAATCTTTTATTAAGGCAGCAATTAAAATTCCTTCCTTTCTCTTTCAGGCCGTGAGAATTCACAACCCACACTGACCCTGCTGCCCCCCTCCCCGGAGGAGGTCAAGACTAAGGGCACTGCCACCCTGGTGTGCCTTGCCAATCACTTCTATCCCGATGAGGTGGTGGTGGAGTGGAAGAAGGATGGTGCAGCCATTTCGGACGGGGTTCAGACCAGCAACTACCTGCGAGCTTCGGACAACACCTACAGTGTCAGCAGCCTGCTGACCCTCTCTGGCTCTGCCTGGGAGTCCAACGCCAGCTTCTCCTGTGCCCTCACCCACGTGAGCCTCTCCTCTGCCCTCAGCAAGAGCATCAGGAGATCAGAATGTGCGTAGAGTGTCAGAGACAGTCCACAGAGGAGACACAACTTTAAATAGAACAGGGGTGAGCTGGGAGGGCAAAGGTCATTGTCAGCACTGAATTACAATCTCTTCCTTCTCGGGACTGGGTCTGAGACACTTCTGAGGGTCAGGGGTTAAGACATGTTTTTGGGACATTGTAGAGGGATATTTACTCTGCATGTAATCCCATGCAGCATCTGTCCTGGGAATGTTTGATGGGACAGTGCAGACTCGTGATGCCAAGTAAAACCTCTCTAAGATGCTGAAGACTGTCAGCTGTACCAAAATAACGTGACCCCTGAAATCTCTGCTTCAGGAAACCAGACCTCCTTCCTGCTCACCCTGCAGTTACAATTTAAGGTTTAGTCACCGTTTAAAGGGACAGGATTCTCATGTCATTGAGAAAATCTCCATATTTTCCCTGTGAATTTCTCCAGCTTCCTCAGACTGGGCTGTTTATTCAAGTCTTTTTTCTGACAATGTAAATCTGTAAAAGGTAATAAACATTAAGAATATTCAGTATGTGTCTCGTGTGTGCTTTGGAAATGTCCCTCCTCCCTATCAGCTGATTGGCTGCATTTGAGCAAATGATTATCATGATTGGCTGGTTGGCCTGTCAATCAATGACACATCAGCAGAAGATTGGATTCAAAGACAATTATCAATCATTTTTAAATGATCAGTTTTATCTGTTTTGCGAGGGTCACGAAGAATCCAGAACGAGTTGAAGGATAGAAAGAAATAACATTTATTTACAATAACATATATATACAACAGCAGCAGCAACTCCCTTGCTGCTCACTCCTCTCTAGCTGGTTCCAAACTGGCCAGCTTTATTTATGCAGCGAATCTGCTTATGATTTCTGCCCCAACCCCCTCATTGGGGAATCTCATACTCCCAAAGGATTGTGGGATTGCCATTAGTCCCCAGCCAGTGGGAAGCAGGCAGGTTATAACAATCTGAAATCTCTGAGTTTACAAGATTCAAATCAGAAAAGAGACTGAAAGTTGCTGGGATTAAATCATCACAATCACAATTCTCCAACCCATATTCCCCACCTCCCGCTTCTCCCATATTCTCCCTGTGTCTGTGTGGCTTTTCTTTGGGTGCTCCGGTTCCCCCACAGTCCAAAGATGTGCAGGTTAGGTGGATTGACCATGCTAAATTGCCCTCAGTGTCCAAAAAGGTTAGGTGGGGTTACTGGGTTACGAGGATAGGGTAGAGGCATGGGCTTGGGTGGGGTGATCTTTCCAAGGGCCGGTGCGGACTCGATGGGCTGAATGGCCTCCTCCTGCACTGTAAATTCTATGAATTCTATGAAGTCTATGAATTGTATATGACCTTAACTCCTCACGTGGTCTCACTACTCCCAGTGTTTCAATCACAGATAAGACCATCTCTGATCACTTCCTTATATCACTCTCCACCCACATCCCCCTTCCACACCCCAACCCTACCCCCTTCTGTATCAATCCCTGGAAAAACCTATTCCCCACTTCACTTCCAACGGCACCTTCAAAATGCCAACTATCTGTCTCCGATCACCACAACATTTCTGCAGCGACTGATTTACTCAGGGAGCAATGTAACTGGGAATCAACAGGCTCCTGTTTTGGGAGTGTTTAGTGGGGTGTTTCCCGGAGCCTGCAGTGCTGAAAATGATCCCGTTATTAACCGGGATTCTAGGATATTTGGGCCTTGGTGAGGAAGGAGCCTCCGAGGCCGCACTGACATCCACTTCCTGCGAGCTGAGCCCGTCAGTGCGGGGAGAGATCAGGGGGTGATCTTTCAATGCTGCCCCCATCTCTCAACTCCCACTGCGGCCTCCGGATTCCCCAAATTTCTGAATAGGGGGTTCTCGACCCACCCCCATCCACCCAGTCAAGGCAGGGAACGCTCAGGGCCTGATCCCAGGCTCGGACAGCCTGCTGCCCGGGCAGCATGGCAGTGCCAGCCTGACACCCTGGCATTGCTCATGCCATACTGGTTGTGCCCCATGGACATCTTGGCAGGGCCAGTGTGGCATTGCCAGGGTGACCAGATGGCATTGCCAGAGTCAACAGGTGGCACTGCCAGCATGCCAGGCTAGCACTGCTAAGCTGTCTCCAACACCCTCCACCATCCCAGAGACACTCACCTCAGCGGGGCACCTTAGTGATGAAGCCCCTGGGACACTATCTGGTGCCACCACACACATGCTCCAGTACAGCAGGTGGAGGTAGGAACTCCCGAGGGCGCGGACGGTCGGAGGGTGGGCCGGCCCCAGGGACTAGCTGCCATCCAGAAGGGTGTTGGGGTGCTGGAACGGACAGTCCCATCGATTGTGGTGATGCAGTCACAGATTCAGCGACTACATGAGGGGTTGTTGGTGAGTATCCAGCACCTGCAGGAGAAGGTGGAGGAATCCAACCGTGTGCAGGAGCAGGAGGTGGTGCTGCCATGGTGACACCCAGGTCCGCAGTGGAGGCCTTGGGGCGAGGGTTTCAGCCCTGGATCAGCATGTCCAAGGCTTGGGGCACACTCTGCGGCCGCTGGCCTCGGCCCAGTACAAGGCTGTCCCCTCACAGGCAGCAATGTGCCAGACACTGCTGGACAGTGCAGTCACAGCGGGCAGAACAGGGCAGCACCACACTACCTGGGACAGTCGAACAGCAGCTGGGTCCATCCAGACCCATTTGCCCCAGAAGATGGCCAGCAAAGGGGACCCAGGTCACAGAGTAGGAATCACAGCAGGCCGCCTCCACTCCTGATCCACCTGGAGGTAGCATTCGGATCTGTAAGGACAGAAAATTAGAAAGCCGTTTTCACAGAATCACAGTATTTACAGTGCGGAAGGAGGCCATTCAGCCCATCGAGTCTGCACCAACCCATGGAAAGATCACCCTATCTAAGCCCACACTTCTACCCCATCCCCGTAACCCCACCTAACCTTAGGGCAATTTAGTATAGCCAATCCACCTAACCTGCATATCTTTGGCCTATGGGAGGAAACCGGAGCACCCAGAGGAAACCCACGCAGACAAGGGGAGAATGTGCAGACTCCGCACAGACAAGTCGGGAATCAAACCGGGACCCTGGCACTATGAAGCCATTGTGCTAACCACTATGCTACCGTGCCCCCTTATGAAAAATGAAAATCGCTTATTGTCACGAGTAGACTTCATTGAAGTTACTGTGAAGAGCCCCTAGTCGCCACATTCCGGCGCCTGTTACGGGAATTGAACCATGCTGCTTGCTTGCTTGGTCTGCTTTCAAAGCCAGCGGTTTAGCCCAGTGTGCTAAACAGTGCCCTATGCTGGCACGGGTGCAGGACACAGTTTAGTGATGGGGGCTAGGGCCCAATCTGTATATTTGTTGTCACATTAAACACCTGTTCACACTGTTACAACCTGCCTTGGTGCTCTGTCGGATGGGTGTGAGGGGTGGGCTGGTTAGGGTCTGAGCTGGCCAGATAGGGTGCGTGGGGCAGGGGAAATGGACGGTTGTTGGGGGTTGGCTTGGCTCAAAGGCCACAGTTCAGGACAGCGCTCTCCACTCTGGTGTCCCATTCCCCCGCCACCCACAACTACCACCGTCCCAACCTCCGCCACATCAATGATTTTTTTTAACAGACAATTTTATTCAGGTATTTTTGGCATTGTAAACAATAACAATATACATTAGTGTGCAAATACCAATTACAAAAAATATAGTAAAATAACAGTACCACTCTCTCAGATTGACCCGCCTATTCTCCCCCCCCCTACTCTACACTATTCTACCCCACCCTCCGCTGATGATTAGTTCCCCGGGAAGTAGTCGATGAATGGTTGCCACCTCTCGGCGAACCCCGATAGTGATCCGCGTAAGGCGAACTTGATTTTTTCCAAGCCGAGATAGCTTGCCATGTCCGACAGCCATACTTCGGTATTTGGGGGCTATGAGTCCCTCCAGGCCAACAGTATTCGTCACCGGGCCATCAGGGAAGCAAAGGCCACAACATCGGCCTCTATCCCCTCCTGTACTCCCGGGTCTTCCGACACCCCAAAAATCGCCACCTCTGGACTCATCGCCACCCTTATTTTCAGTCCCCGGGATATGACGTCTGCAAATCCCTGCCAGTATCCCCTGAGTTTCGGACACGCCCAGAACATGTGGACATGGTTCACTGGTCCTCCCCCACATCAGGCGCAGCACGGTAGCCTTGTGGATAGCACAATTGCTTCACAGCTCCAGGGTCCCAGGTTCGATTGCAGCTTGGGTCACTGACTGTGTCGAGTCTGCACATCCTCCCCGTGTGTGCTTGGGTTTCCTCCGGGTGCTCCGGTTTCCTCCCACAGTCCAAAGATGTGCAGGTTAGATGGAGTGGCCATGATAAATTGCCCTTCGTGTCCAAAATTGCCCTTAGTGTTGGGTGTGGTTACTGGGTTATGGGGATAAGGTGGAGGTGTTGACCTTGGGTAGGGTGCTCTTTCCAAGAGCCGGTGCAGACTCGTTGGGCCGAGTGGCCTCCTTCTGCACTGTAAATTCTATGATATCTAGCACACTTGTCCTCCAGCCCAAAGAATTTGCTCATCCGGGCCACCGTCGTGTGGGCCCGGTGAACTACCTTGAACTGTTGCGGTTGCATTTACCCTCCTCAGAGCGTCTGCCCATACGCCTCCCTCCAACTCCCCACCAAGCTCCTCCTCCCACTTAAGTTTCAGTTCCTCAGTCCCTGTGTCCTCCTTATAAGCTCCTTATAAATATCTGAGACTCTCCCCTCTCCTACCTCACCCCTGGAAATTACCCTGTCCTGGATCCCCCTTGGTGGAAGGCGTGGAAAGGACGGGACCTGTCTACGTACGAAATCTCGCACCTGCAAGTACCGAAAGTCATTCCCCCTCGCCAGCCCGAACTTCTCCTCCAGCACCCTCATGTTTGCGAAGCTCCCTTCCAGGAACAAGTCGTCCATCCTTCCCACCCCCGCCCTCCAACACGCTCGAAACCCGCCATCCATCTTCCCCGGGACAAATCGGTGGTTGTCACATATTGGGGACCAGACCGACGCTCCCACTTCCCCCGCATGGTTCCTCCATTGGCCCCAAATCCGTAAAGCCGCCACCAGTATAGGGCTGGTGGAGTACCTGGCCGGCGAGAACAGCAGGGGAGCCGTGACCAGCTGCCAAGCTGGTGCCCCTGCATGAAGCAGCCTCCACCCGCTCCCAAACCGACCCCATACCCACCATCCATTTCCTTATCATGGCTATGTTAGCCGCCCAGTAGTAGTTGCTGAGGTTCAGCAGCGCCAGCCCCCCCTCGCTACGGTTCCGTTCCAGCATTCCCCTCTTTACCCGCGGGGACTTCCCTGCCCAAACAAATCCCAGGATGATTTTATTGATTCTTTTAAAGAATAAAAATAGGGAGACACTGAAAAATAAACAGGAATCTCGGGAGAATCGTCATCTTCACCGTCTGCACTCTCTCCGCTAGTGACAGCGGGAGTGCATCCCACCTCCGAAACTCGCTCCTCATTTGCTCCACCAACCTGGACAAGCTCATCCTATGGATCTTACCCCAGTCGCGCGCCACTTGTATCCCTAGATACCTAAAACTTTCCCCAACCAGCCTAAATGGTAGCTCCCTCAGCCTATTCTCCTGACCCCTCGCCTGCACCACAAACATCTCGCATTTTGCCATGTTCAACTTGTAGCCCGAAAACTGGCCAAACTCCCCTAGGATTTCCATGATCCCGTCCATCCCTGCCGCTGGATCCGACAAATACAAAAGCAGGTCATCCGCGTAGAGCGAGACCTTGTGTTCTATCCCCCCCCCCCCCCCCCCTGACCATTCCCTTCTATCCCCTTGCCGCTCTCAGAGCAATTGCCAGCGGTTCTATGGTCAACGCAAACAGCAGTGGAGAGAGGGGGCATCCCTGTCTTGTCCCGCGGTGTAGTCTAAAATACTCAGATGTTGTCCTGTTCGTCCTTACACTAGCCTCCGGGGCCTGATATAGCAGCTTAACCCAGTCCACAAAGCCTTCTCCAAACCCAAACCGTCCCAACACCTCCCATAAATAGTCCCACTCCACCCGGTCAAAAGTCTTTTCGGCATCCATTGCCACCACTACCTCCACCTCTCTGCCCTCCGGGGGCATCATAATCACATTGAGTAGCCTTCTTAGATTGGCTACCAGCTGCCTGCCCTTAACAAACCCCGTTTGGTCCTCCACAATCATGTCCGGTACGCAGTCCTCGATTCTGGATGCCAGGATCTTGGCCAGCAGTTTAGCGTCTACATTAATCAGGGAGATTGGCCTATAGGACCCACAAACCTGCGGATCCTTATCCCATTTTAATATCAGCGAGATGGTGGTTTGCGACATCGTCGGGGGCAATATCCCATTGTCCCTCGCCTCGTTAAACACCCTAACCAGCACTGGCCCCAGTATACCCAAGAACGTTTTATAGAACTCCACTGGATACCCATCCGGCCCCGGGGCTTTACCCAACTGCATGGCCTTCAGGCCCCCCATTACTTCTTCATCTCTAATCGGGGCCCCCAGCCCCTCTACCATCCCCCTGCCCACCTTTGGGAAGGTCAGCCCATCTAAGAAGCACCTCATCCCCTCCTGCCCCGTGGGGGGTTCCGAGGTATACAGCTTACTGTAAAAGTCCCTGGATACCCTGTTCAGTCCTGCCGGGTCTCCCACCCGGTTCCCTACCCCATCCACTACCTTCCCTATTTCCCTGGCCGCCTCCCTCTTCCTAAGTTGCTGTGCAAGCATTCTGCTGGCTTACTCCCCATACTCATACACCGCACCCCTAGCCTTTCTGAGTTGCTCTACGGCCTTCCCAGTGGATAGCGCTCCCAGCTCCGTCGTTCCCTAAGTAGCTCTGCCCTCGGGGATTCCTCATATTCCCTATCCGTCCGTGTCATCTCCTGCACCAGTCTGTCCATCTCTGCCCTATCCGTTCTGTCCCTATGGGATCGGATTGAGATCAGTTCCCCTCTCACCACCGCCTTTAGCGCCTCTCAGAGCACCGCTGCTGAGACTTCCCCTGTATCGTTGACCTGCAGGTAGTCCTGCATGCATTTCCCCACTCGCTCACACACCCTCTCTGCCAACAATCCCACCTCTAACATCCATTGTGGGCGCTGGTAACTTTCTTTGCAGACCAGCAGGTCGACCCAATGTGGAGCACGGCCTGAAATAGTGATCGCCAAGTATTCAGTATCCCTCACCCCCTCCAAAAAGTCACTACTCATAATAAAGAAGTCAATACGAGAATAAACCTTGTGAACATGTGAATAGAACGAGAACTCCTTCCCCGTCGGCCGGCTGATTCTCCAGGGGTCCACCCCCCCCCCCCCCCCCCCCCCATTTGTTCCATGAACCCTGTCAGTTCTTTTGCCATTGCCGGGACCCTGACCGTTCTGGAGCACGACCGGTTGTGGTTGTATGAGTGGGAGCACTGCCATTGGTGCAGAGCACTGGTTTCCCATTGGCTCTGGCTGGTCATGTGCCTCTCGGCTGATTGGCTGAGACTAGTCATGTGACTCTTCACCAATTGGTCGAGAGGCAAGTAGACCCTGCCTCTGAGGCGGGGTATAAGTACCCAGAGTTCCCGGCGGTTGGCCTTTATCTGTAGTCGGCCACCGGGCTAACATCTAGCTGATTAAAGCCTAAGTTTTGACATTCATCGTGTCTCTCGTCCAATTGATGGTACATCACCGGTCCAGGTCGGGGTCGGGGACTGTATTAAAGTCCCCACCCATAATCAACTTGTGCAAATCCAAGTCGGGGATTTTCCCCAGCAGCCTTTTGATGAAATCTACATCATCCCAGTTTGGAGCGTAAATATTCACTAGGACCACCTTCACCCCCTCAAGCTTGCCGCGGACCATGGGAAATCTACCCCTCCCCCCATCCGCAACTGTGCTGTTCGCCTCAAGCTTAACCCGTTTCTTAATCATGATCGCGACCCCTCTGGTCTTAGCGTCAAGCCCCGAATGGAAAACCTGGCTAACCCAGACCTTCCGTAATCTAATCTGGTCCGCCACTTTCAAATGTGTCTCCTGCAACAACATTACATCCGCCTTCAGAGCCCATAAGTGCGCGAACACACATATCCTCTTGACTGGCCCGTTTAATCCTCTAAAATTCCAGATGATCAGCCTGGTTGGAGGGCACCCTGCCCCGCCCCCCCCAACGCCGATAGCCATCCCCCTTTCTTGGGCCCACCCCCTGCCCATGTGCCGCGCCTCCCCTGGTCCGCCTCTTGGCAGGCCCCACTCCCGATCCCTTCCCTGTTACCTGGTTCAGTTCACTCCCTCGTCAGTAGTTCATCTCCCCCACCCCCCCTCTCCCCCAGCAACAACCCCTTGTAACCTAACCCCTGTCCTATACTGGCTGTATACACACCCCCTACCTCGCTCCTGTTGACTAACTCCAAGCAGCTAGCCTGGTGGCTCTCAACTCCGGTGCCACCATGTCTCCCACCTATTGTCTCCCCGCACCCCTCCCCCCCGCCCATCAACACCACCTCCCCAGAACAGCCCTGTTCGAGCAATCGCTCTGGGACCAAAACAGAGAGAAAACAAACAAAGAACAAAGCTCGTTCCCACAATAGTGCAATTCAAACTGTGTAATGAGGTGGGTGCTGCCACCCACCCCCCTCCCAACATTCCCAGAAAAAAAGCAAAAAGAACCCAAACAGTCCCCCAGCTACCAATAACTTAAACTTTAACTATAACTTTGGCTTTAACTTTAAAACTTTCAAACAGGCAAACACAAACAGAAGAACACCCCCAATTTTTAAGTAAAAGAGCATGCCGAACGACATCCCTAATACGAAGGGCAATCTGGGAACAACTGCAGACATCCCTTAGCACACCCTAACCTGAGTCCATGGGTCCTCAGTTCGGCACCAGTCCATGCCCCTTAGCAAAGTCCATCGCTTCCTCCGGGTCGTCAAAATAATGTTGCTGTTCGGCTTGTATGTGACCCAAAGCCGCGCCGGGAAAAGTAGCCCAAACCTGACCTTTTTAAATAGAATCCCTTTAATTTGTCTGTAGGCTGCCCTCCTTCTGGCCACCTCCTGGCTCAGATCCTGGTAGATGCGCAGGCCACTGTTGTTCCATGAGCAGCTCCTCGTGCTCTTGGCCCACTGTAGAACCCGCTCCTTGTCCACGAATCTACGGAACCTGACCATCATCGCCCGCACCCCCCCCCTCGTGGCTGCCTCGCCTGCACTCTGTGTGCCCTGCCCAGCTCCAACAGACGCGGGAAGAAATCATCCCCCACCAGCTTCTGCAGCATGTCTGCCACATATACCGTGGCATCCACTCCCTCGGCCCCCTCCGGGAGCCCAATGTTTTCCAGATCCTCCAGCTTATCCATCAGCCTTGCTTGCTGCTCCTTCAACGTTCTAATTTCCACATCCGCTACCGTTTGGAAATCCGCCTGCCCTTCCACTTTCTTCTCCAGTGCCTGGACCTCCTTATCCTGAGCATCCAGCCTCTCGTCAAGTCGCTCCACCGCTTTCTGGAGCGGTTCCAAATTATCCCGCTTCAGCGTTGCGAAGCTCTCTTTCATGACCTGCAGCATGTTGTCCGGTGCTGTCTGGACCGTCCGTTCCGTGGTCCGTTCATCGGCCACCAGTCCTCCCACTAGAGCTTCCACACAACCTTTGTTCAGCCCCTTCTTCGCCTGTTTTCGCTCCCTTCTGCTCCTTAAGTCCAGACAACTCTGTATGGATTCAGATCTAGAGTGCTATTGTTTTTCACTCCAGCGCTGAAAAGTTCAAAAAAATCGGGGGAAAAGGTCTTAAAGTCAGACTGGAGCGCGAGCCACCAAATGTGCGACTTACTCCCTCATAGCCGCCACCGGAGGTCTGGCACATAAATGATTCAATGGACTGGTCAGCTCGCAGGCAGGGATCACCCAGGTGGAAAGTGCTATTGTGGCAGGAGTCAGACATTGTCAAACGATGCGGAGCACCAGAGCTCATTGCTGAGCGGGCTGTCATCATCCTCCATCCCATAGACCAGACCCGCTGTTACTGCCAACCAGGGTCTGCATCCCGTAGCGTGGCAGGAATGTATCATAGAGGAGGTTGTGGGCGGGCGAGTGGCCAGGAGGCGGGGTGGGGTGTGTGGGGGGCATTGTGGTGTCTGTGCCCTTGGTCAGACACCGTCAGTCGTTGAATCTGGAGGTGATCAGAGCGTCCCGTGTACATTGGCCCTTGTGCACACATTGTAGGGCCTTCAGTGCCTGCCCGGGCCCTATGCCCTGCCTGCCTCCCCTACATCCTCCTCATCAGAGGAGGCCGGATGTTCATCCTCTTCTGCCAGCACATTGCCCCTCTGCTGCGTGATGTTGTGGAGGGTACAGCAGGCCACCATAATGCGGGCTACCCTCTCGGGACCATACTGAAGGGCCCCTCCAGAGTGGTCCAGGCACCTGAACCACATCTTCAGGAGGCCGAAGCACCGCTCGGTCACACCCCTAGTCCTACATGGGCGTTGTTGTAGAGGAGACTCCACCTCATCAGCCACAGCCGCAGTGGATAACCCCTATCACCCAGGAGCAAACCCTGTCATAATATGCACCCATGCATATCATGATGCAAAAGCAGGCAGTGACAGACACCAAGGTGAGCCAATCAACATACAGAACAGAACACAACCAATCAGCAGACAGAACACCAGAGGGTGGCTTCCAACTATAAAACACACGAGGCATCAGCACTCTGCCTCTTTCCACTGGGGACAACTGTAGTGACATTCAGGGTTGTCACGTGAGAGTACCTTTAAGAAATGGATGTCTAAGTAATGTAACTTTAAGAAATGGAGCAGCTCATATTACTGAAGTGATGTCAGAGTGTGGGTGGAGCTGGGGTTTTAGCTCAGCCATTTTGCAGTGTTTTGGTTTCCGTTTTGAGGAAAAGAGCTTGGGTGTGTCTGTGTTTGCAGTGAACTGGATCTGCTGTGATCTCTGCCATGAAAGACTATCTCTGAATCATTTGGGTGATTTAAACTCATAATAGTAATGTCTTTAACCTGATGTGTTTCTGTTGTTAAAGGTGTTCAGTCTATTGGAGGTTGGAGGTTTGAAGGACCATTTTGAGGGATTATTTAGTGTAGTATTATTTTCGGGGTTATCTTTGGAGGAAGGGGTGGTAAATGAGCCAATGTTTATTTAAAAAGGTTAAGTTGAATTCATGGAATAAACATTGTTTTGTGTTTAAAAACCCACGTGTCCATAATTGTAATCCCACACCTGGAGACCAAGCCGTGTGCTTCAAAAGCAACAATCCATTAAAGGGAGAGGTTGGTTGAACTCCATGGTACATTTTGGGGTTCTGAAAACACCGCTCCCACAACAGGGTGTACAAATCAGCCAACACCTTCTACACGTGGGTCAGAGCTAGCCTGGTCCAGATAGTTAGAGTTAGTTTACTTCGAGTAGTAGAGAGTCAACCCACAGGCAGCTGCGTGCTTCGTTACTGAAGTTCAATAAAACTTATTGAACCAACGCCTATGTTTGGAGTATGCTTTATCATTTATCTGCATCATGTTGCAGTCCGTGTTACCCCAGGGTGTATAACACAACAAACCCCTCAGTTGGGGGGGGCATCTCGAACATGTCAGGAATCATCGAGTGTGCCAGGATGAAGGAGTTGTGCACACTGCCCGGGTATTGGGCACAGTTGTGTATGATGAAGACGTTGTGCACACTGCCCGGGTATTGGGCACAGTTGTGTATGATGAAGACGTTGTGCACACTGCCCGGGTATTGGGCACAGTTGTGTATGATGAAGACGTTGTGCACACTGCCCGGGTATTGGGCACAGTTGTGTATGATGAAGGAGTTGTGCACACTGCCCGGGTATTGGGCACAGTTGTGTATGATGAAGACGTTGTGCACACTGCCCGGGTATTGGGCACAGTTGTGTATGATGAAGATGTTGTGCACACTGCCCGGGTATTGGGCACAGTTGTTTATGATGAAGGCTTTGTGCACACTGCCCGGGTATTGGGCACAGTTGTGTATGATGAAGACATTGTGCACACTGCCCGGGTATTGGGCACAGTTGTGTATGATGAAGGTGTTGTGCACACTGCCCGGGTATTGGGCACAATTGTTTATGATGAAGACGTTGTGCACACTGCCCAGGCATTGGGCACAGTTGTTTATGATGAAGACGTTGTGCACACTGCCCAGGTATTGGGCACAGTTGTGTATGATGAAGGTGTTGTGCACACTGCCCGGGTATTGGGCACAATTGTTTATGATGAAGGCTTTGTGCACACTGCCCGGGTATTGGGCACAGTTGTTTATGATGAAGACGTTGTGCACACTGCCCGGGTATTGGGCAAAGTTGTGTCTGATGAAGATATTGTGCACACTGCCCGGGTATTGGGCACAGTTGTGTATGATGAAGACGTTGTGCACACTGCCCGGGTATTGGGCACAGTTGTGTATGATGAAGACATTGTGCACACTGCCCGGGTATTGGGCACAGTTGTGTATGATGAAGACGTTGTGCACACTGCCCGGGTATTGGGCACAGTTGTGTATGATGAAGACGTTGTGCACACTGCCCGGGTATTGGGCACAGTTGTGTATGATGAAGACGTTGTGCATACTGCCCGGGTATTGGGCACAGTTGTTTATGATGAAGACGTTGTGCACACTGCCCGGGTATTGGGCACAGTTGTGTGTGATGCTCAGCTGATGGTTACACACCAGCTGCATGTTCATCGAGTGGAACCCCTTTCGGTTTGTGTAGAGCGGCCTGTCATCTGCAAATGTTCGCAGGAGGACATGCACCCCATTGATCTCTCCTAGACCCGGGGTATCCCAGCGATGTATCGTGGTGGGAATG